>NC_049229.1:12225483-12525483 GCF_011100685.1 Canis lupus familiaris
TTTGTCCATTACTTAACAGAATCTGCACTGTTGGTAATGAGGTGTTGCTGCTATCACTGAAGTAAACGCTCGGCTCTGGAAAGGAAAGGCATTTCAGTGTATCAGAGCTTTGACTTGTGTTGCTTTGGCTAAGAAGGAAGTTTTTGTTTTTTTTAAAACAATAGTCTAAATTGGAGTCTTCCCAAAAGGATAAAATTTTATGCTTTCCATAAACGTTATGGAATATTGACTGAAGCAACATTAACCTTTAATTAAATAAGTTATTCTATAGAAAATATGAAGTAAGGTAAACCTAGTTCCACTAAAGGCATCAGACCTTCCAGATAGACTTTGTAGATATACTTTGGTGTGTTTTTTGTCTAAAAATTCTTCCTTTGTAGTGGAGTTCCATTATTGAAAAAAAAAAAACCCCTTTTTCCTTAAAAATCCTTTTCGAAAACAAGCTGGTGAGTTCTATATTCATTTACTCCTCCAGTTGGTTGTAGAGCATTTTCTTTCATGGTTTCCATTTTACAGTCAGCAAATTCTGGAGCCAGTGAAGGGACACAAAATGGATACCAGATGGAGCAGAGACTCTTCTCTGTATCTTTGCTATTTATTTTTCTTTGACTCTATTTCTTGATATTCTGTTGCCTACACAGAATTTCTCATCAGAATTGGTATGATTAAAATGCAAAATTGTTACTGATCATACTTTTTGAAAAATTCTTGTTATCTGTAAGTCATCCTTATTGTGGCTCATAGTGGTCAGGTTTCTAGGACTTGCTAGTGATTTTTGTGGCTCTGTTGTGATTCATGGAAACATTGAAGAAACTTTTTGCTGTATAAGAAGGGGGTCCTTTAAGGACCATCTGAAAGCAGCAGGTAACTATTGACCATTCAAGTAATTGGAGGCCAACAGCCAACTGTTGTTCACTTGTAATTAAGCAAATTTCAAGTGTCTGAAATCATCATCAGCGTAGTGGTGGAGCCTTGTCAGTTTAAAGCTGGGAACTTAGATGAGGTCACTAGGAATTCAGCCCACAGTATGGCTACCTTTCTAACTGTAGGTATCATCCCAAGGGCTGGAGTTTTTTTGTTTTTGTTTTTTTTTAAAGGATTTGTGTTATTTGTAGTCAAGGTAGACACAGTAGGCAGCGCAGCTGTGACTGCCAGGGAAAGTCACTAGGGGGATATTCATAACAAGGAAATATTGGCAAATAAATGATGAAGAAGGGGAGGAAATCCCCAAGATGTTAAATTGGAGCACTGTCACTGAGATGATTAATGGTGTTGTGTATTTTAGTGAAGATGCTTATCTGGATTGTCTTGAAACTATAGTGTACATTTCATAGCACCTATAAGAAAAGCATGTGGTGCATGAACACACTGAAAAGTCCGTGGATTCAGATTTTATTTTCCTGAGTGAGTACTTTCTTCAACTTCATCTTTGGCTTCTGGCTATCAGGAAGCTGATGGTAATGTATGTTACATAGAAATATGTGTATTTTATATAATAATAGTTGGCATTTGTGTAGTTTCTATAGGGTTGAAAATATTTTTGTGAAAAAGATGGGTACTTTTCCAACACTCTTGAGGGGTGAATAGTATCAATAATAGGGAAATGGTGGTTGCTCAGATTTCCTTTCTAGGTAAACTGGCAGAGTTGTTCATAGGGCTATGATAGATAAAAGACCAAACTTTTATCACTGATGAGGTCAGTTCTCTGTCAATTTCTGGTGAAGGGGTGGTGGTCCTGGAAGGCACTCTAGCTTTCAGTTTTAAGCCATGATAATCCTGATTCTGTTTAATGAATTATCACTTGCCTTTAAGGATCTTTTGTCAGTGACTGCAGGGGCACCGTTGGGCAGTTACTTAACCTTCTTGGGTCTCAATAATTACTACTAGAGATAGGGATAGATACAGACTAATGACATAATTTTATCTTCAATGAGCTTAGTCTGTTTCAGCACTGTTTCAATTTTGCGGGCCCTCCCCAAATAGTGGGATAGAAGTCCAATTTAGTGGATTAAGATCAGAATTTAAAAAAAAAAATAGAAAAGAATAAAAAACTTCAGTGCATTGTACTTAATGAGTGTGTGTTTTATCTTGTGAGGCTTCTGTTTTTGTTTTATGTGTGTATGTAAATGTACATAAAACATTTGTGTCAATGGGGTAGACCCTGAGATAAAACATTTGTGTTTTATATCCGAAAAAGATTGAGAGCTTCTGTAATAGAGTTGGTAGGTAAGTATATAAACATAATAAGAATGGGTGTTACGTCATTGCATTCAGGATACAGGGGGTTATAAAGAAAGAAATGGTCTGAAATGAAAAGGCTGCCCTGTCTATCTCTTCTATCAGAATGTGCTGGTGCCGACTTGCATGGGCCCATGAGAATCATTGTATGCACATCTTTCCCATTCTGTGATCCCTGACCTCATGTTAGTAACTGGAAATTGGGCAAAGTATTCGCACTATGGAAATTGGAAAGTGCTTCAAATCAGGTGCCCTCTTATCCCAACGAGTTGTTAAATATTTACCAGCACATCACTGTTCTTGATCCTTTCAACTGCAATTCTGTGGTTTTAGAATTGTGATTTTTTTTTTTTTACGTTTTAAAACATGTGGGATTTAGATGTTATTGGGAGTTATTAAATAATTTTAGTAATATTGAAAATTTAAAGTACACAGGAATATAAAACCTGTGGTTAATTCAAAATGTCTATAGAATTTTAAAATGGTAGTTATTCTAAGTTCTTATATTAAATATTTATGACATGGCCAACTTAAAATTGTAGTCTGTGATAATTTTCTTGGCAAAGGATAGGGTTTTCAAACACACTAACCATATTGTAAATATTTGACAAATTTTTTGTTAATTATTTTGGTAAGTGCTGAAACAGAACTCAGTCCTCTTTCTCCATTTTTCAAGATGTCTTTAAGTTGGCAATAATATCTCTGGATTTTAGTAAGTTCACCTGTAAAACAGTGGTTTGATTGGGAGATGCCACAGTTCTTTGCAATTAAAACAATTGTCTTATTTGTTTTCTCTATTTTCAAGCAAAAGTAAAAGTGTGGAGAGTCTGAAAAAAGAGAAGACCACCCTTTTCAAAATAATTATAACTTTAAACTTCTAAATAAAGGCAAGAAAATATTTGAGTTGGAGGAAATGACATTTCCATGGACACGAGATGGAATTTTATCACAGAATACAGTGGCAATCACTTGGGTTAAATATGTGATGGTGAGAAAAGATAACTGGGAAGTAGTAAACTGAGTAAGGCCTTTTAGAGCCTCGAAGCTTGTCACAGTTTGGCCCTGTGACCGTATTGTAGCTGGGTTCAAGAACAACAATTTCACTAATATTTAGAGAAGATGGAGTCTGGGGAGTCCGGGGAGACTGGAGCTTAAATGACTGTTTGGTGACCACATGCTGTGCTGTTGTAGGAATTCCTTCAGTACCCTAAATTTTAAAGAGCTTTCCCCCAAGTTCCTCCTCTCCAAGATTAAGAAGGTGTTTGTCCTCGACTAGACAGTTGTTACCTATAGAGAAGGAAAGGGCCATTGGCCAAATTGGGAGAGTTGTCCAGGCCCCTTTACCTCCATGAAATTCATTCCTTCTTGGTACCTGGTGAGTGTTTCCTGTCCAGGCCTTTGCCAGAGGCACTTTTGTCATACCCCTCATTGCAGATCAGGTGTTGTTCACAGATAATGTTACTCTTCTCAGGGCCATTTGCATTTTAATAGGCAACTGAGTGAAAGAATTCAAGCAAAAAAGGGAATTCTCCAATGGAATAATGTCAGGCACCTAGACAGGAATTGGAAATATTAATTTTGGGCTGGGAAAGGAGAGGGAATGTTTTCTTTCTTTCCTGAAAAGAAGAAACCCAGAATGAGGGTGCTCTCCTGCTCAGTATATCATAAGGCTGGCTTTGGCTAAGAAGTGTGGGTTTGGAAGTGGACAAACCAGACTCCAAAAAGAGGAAATTAACGAGGTCCACAGACAAGAAGAGAACGAATAAAGAAGTAACTCCCCAGTCTTTATCAGCTGCGTTGTGCCAGACAGAGTGCTAACCAGTTGCACGTGTTCTCCCAATTAAGGAGAACAAGACAGGTTCCTTGTCAGGCAGGCTGCTGGGGGGATAGATGGTCACCTGTACTGACTGGGAGGGAAAGGTCAAGGAGGCTCTAGCCGCAGCAGCAGTGAATTTTTCTGGCTGTTTAACCTGATTGATTGATTGCAATTATACAGGCCCCACACCCCCTCCCCCGCCATTGGAATAATTTATGCCAGTTGTAGTTGGATCAGTAAATAACAAAGAATTGAGAAAAGAGAAATATACAATGAACTTCATAAAGAGCTCTAATAGAATCTGCATGTTAAACAGACATTGAACTTCCTAGCAAGAACTGCTTCAAGCTTTTCGACATCCAAATGAATTCTAATTTCCACATCATGCCTTTCAGACCTCAGCATGGTTTCTGGTGGTTTCTCCCAGTTAATTTTAGCATCACACCAATGATTTTTGCCTGTAAATGACTTGAAGTGGTATACTTTGGTAATGTGGATGGTGTATTATTTAGGGCTAATGCCAGGCTAGCTTAAAAAGGAGCTAATTTATTCATTCATTTAACAACTATATTTTGATCTTCACCCATGGGTCAGGTGTTGTTCTGCATAAACTGACTTAGAGGTGACTAAGAAAACCTTTGCCCTGCAGAAGCCTAGAAGACTGATGTGAACAAGTAATTGGGATTCTGTGTAAGAGCTATCTCCGGTGGCACTATGAAAGGGTGTGTGTGAGTTTAAACAGTGGAGGTAGGCCCTGGTGATCTTCACAGAAGAGATTTTGATTTGGGGGAGAGATTTTGATTGCTTGAAGTAGTGATTTGAGCCCAAAGACAGGTATTTCTGGCATAAGAAATTGCAGATGGCATATGTCAGGAGTGGAGGGCGCAATAAGGGTGATAGGACTTGAGGCTGGAGAAAGGGAAGCTGAGTCATTGGGGTGGACTGCCATCCTGGGCGAGCCCTGGAAAAGCTTTCAGAAAAAGGAGATTGTGGTGGAGACTGCAAGTCAGAAAACAGCTCTGCAAGTTGCTTAGCCCTGACAGGCAGGAAACCTATAAGAGTGGCCCACCATCTCAGCCTCTCTTTGTTGGGAAACTCCTCTCATGTGCTTTGCATGGAGAATGTGCAGTCATGCTGTGTTTGTTAGTTTGAAGCTATTTTTGACTTCTAAACATCTTGTAGGACACTACCAGTATGAAAACCAGTTCAGGCCTGTCTATAAGTTCATTACTTTTCCTGGTTTGAGGTACACCATATTTGCCTCTCTCCTCCCAGATTACTTATAACTCAAGATAAACTAATGGCAGAGAGTAAAAAAAATGGACAGGCACAGGAGACATGACTTAAAATGAAAGACTATTAATTGGCTTTACCTGAGTATATATTTTTGTGATGAGAGAAGTGCCTGCCTCGATTTTTAAAAATAATTGGCTACTGACACACCTGAAGTATGTATAAGAACTCTCTAGAAACTTGAGAAGGCAAAGGTCAAGGTGAGAGGAATAGAGCTACAATGAACCTTTTGTATGTGTGCTGTTGAACTACAGTGTTCAAAATCACTCACAGTGGTTTCAGAGAGAGACCAGGAGACTAATGTGCTTGTGCCCAGGTCTTAAAAAATAATACAGCAAACTTAGTTATACATACACTATGGTTTTAATAAATTCTCACCTTAAGAACAGCTTGTTCTGTGTGTTCTGTGTAAAGTTGTCTTGAGTGAATTTTTGGACTTAGTTTATGCATTAGAGTGGAAAAATTATGCTTTAGTCTTGGTGAGCACGTATTTTAAGAGATCCACAGGTCCACACAATAGTATTTAATCCTTGCTAGAGGTAGTTAAACCTCCTGGAAATGGATCAGAGTTTGATCCTCGCCCCATAATGATTAAATCTGGGACTGTGGCTAAGTTTCTTAACTCGTAATGCTCCGGTTTTCTCACTTCTAAAATGGGGTAAGAATGAAAATGATCTGATAGCTGTTTTGGAGAATCAGTGGGCAAATGCCTTGACATTTTAAAAAATATTCATGATAAGTTTAGGTACTAAGTATGATTTTTTTTTTTTTAACCACCATTTTGCAGATAACAGGGGTCTTAAGCGAGCTGGACCAGTGCACTCAAGGTTAAGAAGGCAGGATAAGGTGAAATTGAGTTTAGCATCACCAAATGATTGCTCACTGGACCAATCTGCTCTCCCATCCCCTTACCTGTTGTTGTAAATTAAGTTTTATTAGACCACAACATACCCATCCACTTCTACATTGCCTGTGACTGTTTTTGTGTTAGTGGCAGGGTTGAGTAGTGCTGACAGAGACCATATGGTCCACAGTCTCAAATGTTTACTATGTGGCCCTTGACAAAAAATTTGACTCTGCATTAAACCTCAGTCTGTTTGACTTAGAGCATAAGGCCCACACCATAAAACACTGGTGCTTGGCATATAATAAGTACTCACTAAATGAATACTCCTTTGTTCCTCCTGTAACTTAAGGTACAAGTGTTCATATCAAAGAACTCCTGTCAAAAAAACCCCAAAAAACTCATGTCTGCAAAATAGAAATAGTAAACATTCACCTTCCAGTGGGGTGAGCCATTGTGGCTGTGGAAATGCTGAATTCCTAAAAGAACACCTCCTGAATTCTGTATTATATCTGCCACTTGTTACTATGCTTTATATAATGTAACTTGCAAGAAAGAATTTCCATCTTCAAAACATTCAAAGTAAAGTACATACTTAAAGGGAATAATTCTGAACTTCAATGAATATTCAGAATGGGGTAAATTAACCTCCTATAACAGAAAATTTCATATTCCTTGGAAATTTAGAAAATCTTCCTCATGAAAAATGTGGAATCCCCACTTTTTGAGCAATAGATCATAATACTATATAAACAGTGTGTTTATAGTAGGGAAAAATGCAATAGGGTTTCTTTTCATGAAAAGACTTATAATTTATAGATTTTATAGATTTTAAAAGATTTTTATAGATCTATAATACCTTTCCTAATAGTTTTCCCAAGAAGAAAGGGATGAGGTTATGATTTCAACTTGACCCTACTCAGAACTTTTATTTCCATGCATTGGTCTATTATTGGTTCTGGGAACTCCCTGTCCTCTGTTCAGTAAATGACCTCAGGTTTGGATTTGTGTTATTTTGGAGCTTAGGGAGCACACTGTGCATCCTGTCAACTTGTATTGGGGAGATAATCTTAGAATTTCTTTTGACTAAGCCCACTGCCATGACTTTGGGTTAGTGAATGGGCAGATTCCTACATTAGTTTTATTTTCTCTTGGAATAGCTGAGTATTCTTCAGAAAGGTACAATACATTTTCATTCTGGAACACTTGGAAAATGCAGATAAACATAGAGGAAAAACTACAACTTTTGTAGTTGTGCCACACATAGATAACCACTGTTCACAACTTCGGGTCTATATATAATTGGGTTGATAAGCATGTCATCTTTGACAGGTATCTACATATATAGGCATTTTGTCATGCATTCGTCCTGAAGTTGTCTCAGCTAGGAAGCTTCTGGGGCCACATTCTAACTGGTACACAAGCAGCTTATTTAAGGGAAGCTAGAAGCTGTAGGGTCACCTTCCATTTAGAAACCATGTTTTGCAGAGATTTCCCTTCGTGAATTTTTTTTTCCTGTTGCAGTTTGTATATTTCTTCACAACTTCTATCAGCTTCTTGTTGGGGAAACGTCTTGTGCTTGGTGGCAGGGGAGAGAACGTTCCAGCAGGAACCAGTGATGTTAGTGGCAATAGTGACTGAAATCTTAAGCAGAAAAATTCCTTCCCTACCATCTCAATTTGCTTTTTATTTAGTACTTCATCATTTAGAAATAGTTTTGAAAGTTAGAAGATGAAACAAATGGTGAGAAGGGTGTGGTAGGTTGTAGTAACAAGGCTTTTTAAGATTAGAACATGTACATGTGTAAGAAGTAACTGCTGGATGATGAGATGGAGTTTTCTGGTCACTTTACACATTCTCACATGCCACATCTACATCATTATTGAGGTTGCTTATAAAGTGAGTTCTATTTATTGTGTTCAGCACTGAGCTATTTTGCTCTGGTTTTCAAACCAGAAAAGCCTGGGTCTTGGGAGAATTTTGGTTCAATGGCCAGCATGTAAGGAAAGCGTTCTTGGGTGATTTTTCTATTGTCAAACGTGAGACCTTTGTGATGCCCTTAGCAGGGTGAGGATTCTTTGGAATTGACTGTTTGAGATTTATGTGATTAAGTAGATGATCACTACATCCTACTTAAAACCTAATTGGCCTTCCCTGCCTTCCTCTCAGACCAGTTATAAAATAATCTCAGCAATAAATGCTAAATGCAGTGGTATCTATATATTTGATTATGTAACGAGCCTCACTCTTTGCCTTTTCTTACTAGGTACCAATGAGGAGAGTCCGGTTTCTTGCACTAGCAGTTGTCCTCACTTGCATTTCAACCAACATAAGCTTTCATAACAGCATCTTTTCTCGACTGTTTCCTGTCAGGGGTACTCAGAGCAAATCAGAGCCAATCGCATGCCTTGACCTTGAAACCAGGAAGTACATGGTCTTCTTGAGGGTTGTCCTCTTCTCTACTTCCACTAATGAAACTTTCTTAGGAATGAAATGGAGTCTGTATGGTGCATTCAGGCATGGAACCTCCTGTCTTGTGTGCTTTAAACACCAGCTGGATTTCCTGGTGAAGAACATGTTTGCAGTAATCATGGGGAGGTCTTTGTTCACTTCCAGAAAAGGAGCATGGTTTTCTAGTGACTACCTAACTGCTTGATGGCTTGAAAAGGGAAAAATAAGCAACAGCTTGGATTCTCATCTCCCTGGAGAAATTCATCATGTGTCCTAAGTCTTGAATTAATAATGGTGAAAGCAGTGACATTCATGTCACCATGTTTTTAAAAGAAGAGGTTTGGAGACCTATCCAGTGGGGAGGATGGTGAAGGGTAGGGGGACTTCTTGAGCTCTTATAAAATTGATGATCAATAAATTCATCTGATAGTGGGATTGTTTACCCTCTTTTCTGAATGCTGCTTTTAAGACCTAGAAATAAATTTGTGAGGCTGGTAGGAATAAATAAAGCTGATTTTTAAAAAAATATTTACTGTATTTGTGAAATGTCTTGGGGAAGGGAAGACTAGAAAACTAGAATTATGGGCCGGCAGATTTTAAGTAGAATACATTTTTATAAGAATCTAGTGGCAAGTTTGGTTCACTTATACCACATACACCTTTATTGGCTCTCTTCAGGAGGAGTTTGCCAGACACAAATGATTGCTGTGATATAGTGTTTTCACAACTTCAGGCTCTGAGCTATAGAGAATGAATACAGCTGAATTTATTCTTCCATCCACAGGAAATACTCACAGAAGGTGAGATCTTCCATTGTGATACAAAATTGATCTTCTGTGAACAACATAAGTTTTAACTCTTGACAGTGAAGTTGTGGTTGAGTTTCACCATTCCTGTTTCTGTGTTGGCTGGTTTTCTGTATGCAGGGAGATAGAGGAGGCTGACATCAGGAGAGAAGTAACCTGTTCCAAGTCTGGTGTTCTGTGGTCTCTAGGCATTGTTGTAATTGACCTTCACATCCATATTTGAAGTTATTAGGTAATATTCTCATTTGGCACTCAAGAAAATGAAGGCACAGAGCTTGGGTGGCTGCTCAACTTACATAGCTAATAAGGTTTAATCTGATGACTGTTCATGACAGAACACTACAGGTCAGTGTGGCCCAGCAGTTCCACTTTCAATTGGATGAAGTGGCCGTTTGGAGCAGGATGATACTAGTCCATAAGAAACATCCACTGTACAAGAGTAGTTTGTTGAAATCTAGTTCTGTAGAACAAGATCCTGAGGAACTTAAAGCCTCATCTATAGAAAAGAATAAGTATGTTGTATCTGAATGCTAATTGTTTAATGGCCTTTGTATGCATATCTGTATATTCTCCAGTAGGGGGACAATTAGGTCTGCCCTTTGCAGGATAAGGACAGATGAAATTTCCAGTTATCACACAAAAGTAGATGAGTCCCAAGTTTTCATCTTGAGTCCCACCTCTTTGCCAACTTGAGTTTTGTATTTCCAAATGACTTGAGGTTTCTACTTGTGGTTTGCTTGACTTCAGCATACACATGTAATGGTCAGCAAATTTGCAGGCACTTCTATAGACCTTGCCAATTAATCCGGTTTTGTTTTTTTTTTTTTTTTTTTTTTTTTTGCCAATTAATCCTTACAGTAACCCAGTGAACTGTGTTTTATCTTTCTCTATGAAAAAAAAAAAACACAAAACAAAACAAAACCCAACACTAAACAAAAACCCTTTGAGTCCTAGATGTTAAGTGATATGAACACTTTCACACAGCTGTCATGGGGTAGGGCCTGCCTGAAGAGTGTGACCTTACTCATTTCCCAGTCTGGGGTTCCCTCTACGACTGTGCAGCCATGCCCCCAAAACAGAGCTCTGTGTTTTCCTTAAAATTATCCTCTCCTACCCTGTACTACTTACACTTTATCCTAATTTTTGTAGTCATTCAGGCTTGCTCTTGGACTCTTGTCCTCTTGTCTCCAATAGTCTGTTTTTAGCATTATTTCTTGTAAAACACACAAAACCAAAACCAAAAAACTTACCTTCTGTTCCCACCTCCTTGACCTAAATTATTTTGTGCCTAGCTTGTTACAGTCTTCCGTTTAGTTGTCTTATCTCCTATCTCCTTCAAATTTAGATAAATGCTAGAGTTCTCCTGTATACGAAGAACTGTGCAAGGGAATGCAAAAGTATCTTTTTGGACCACCCTATAGTTAGATTAAAATCCTGTTTCAAAGTCCTTAATGGTTCCATCTTACTGTATGGTGTCTATAGTCTTAGCTTAGTGTTCAAGACCCACTGGTCTTGAGCCAATCTGTCTTCCCTTTCCCCCCAACTAGGGTACCTCTCACCAGAAGTTCTCTCTGCTCCTATGAGCCATGTCCACTTAATCTTGTTAGGCACAACACACACAGACTGACTCTGTGCTTCAGCATTATCCACAGTGTTTCTCTCTTTTCTTAATTCAACATATTTATTTGGTACCTTCTACCCAGGAACTATTGTGTTGGGATAGTGAACTAAGACCAGAATCTCTTTCCTCAGAGTTGGAGGGCATTAGAGACCGATAGTAAATAGTTAAAGTTACAAACTGAGAATACGATATTGTCTAGGCAGTCGTGGTCAGTGCTGTGGAACAAAAATGGAGAAGGTTAAGAAGGAATTAGGAGTTCCGGGTGAAGAGGAGTGTGTTATGGTTTCAAGTAGGTGCAACCCCATTTAAGAAGATGACATTTGAGGGGATCCCTGGGTGGCTCAGTGGTTTAGTGCCTGCCTTCGGCCCAGGTGTGATCCTGGAGTCCTGGGATCGAGTCCTACATCAGGCTCCCTGCATGGATCCTGCTTTTCCCTCTGCCTGTGTCTCTGCCTCTCTGTCTCTCTCATGAATAAATAAAATCTTAAATGACATTTGAGTAAAGACTGCTTGGAAGTGAGGTGGTTAGGCCCCAGATACCCCTGGGGAAAATTCTCCAGGCAGAGTGAGCACCTGCCATAAAGGCCCAGAAGCTGAAGCACTTTTGCCACTTTTGAAGATTGTGGGGAGGCTGGTGCAGTGGGTCAGAAAGAGCAAGGACTCTGGCTAGAGGCAGGGAGGGGGAGTCATGGGGGGCCACCACATAGGACCCTGGTAAGGCCTTTGGCCTTTCAGCCTCCACTGGAAAGGGAGCCTTGGGAGGATTGGGACTTGAAAACTAATGGGATCTGACTGAAGTTTTAGAATCGGCCCACTGCTAGCTGAGCATGTGCTTCAGGGGAACATGAGTGGAAACAGGGAGACTTGTGCAGAGACTATCATGGTCATCATCAACATGGTTTACATGGAGGGTGTGGAACTAGAGGTGGTGAGAAGAATTGGGAGTCTGATATATTCTGAAGGAAGAGCCGACAGGATTTTCTGAGGGAGTGGATTGAGAGGGGATATAAAAGGAAGAAGAAAGTCAATATTGAATCCAGGATTCAATTCTAATGCATCATTTACTCTGTATCACATGTGAGGTGGCATTCAGTTGTCTATAAGCAAATAAGTACCCTTAGGTACTCTTAAATTGAATGAGGAAGCAGGTCATAAACTTATAAGTGAAAGTATACGTGTCTGTCTACGGATGTAGATCTTAATAAGAGTGCAAGTTCCTTTAAGATATGTATTCATTTATCAATCCACAAACCTTTCTTAGGTACTTACTATAGGGCAGTGGTCATCTTACCTTCTCAGTAGTGCTAAATGGAATTAGAGGCAGTTTCAGTATAGTGGACAAGAACACAGGCTCTAATGAGACTGAGGGATTCCAACCCTATTTGAGTCATTTATTTTGCTGGGTGATCTTGAACAAGTTGCATAAGTTCTCTGTTCCCTATTTTTCTGGTCTGTAAATTGGTAGTAATTTCTCTCCTAGGGTTTGCTATAGGAGTAAATGAACAAATGCGTGTAAAGTACTTACAACAATGCTGGTACATATTAAGTGTTCAGATAGTGTTTATCTTTCCTAAGTGTTTAGGAAAAATTAGTTAAAAGAGGATTGACATTTGGAGTGACTTTCCTTCTTTAAACCCCATGTTCAAGACCTGCCAAGCTGCATGGGTAATAAATGTGAATAATAAGGTCTCATAGTAAGCCTTGCTTTTCAGCTGATGGTTAAAAATAACAGGAGAGAATTGCATTACGATCAGTCTGATACCTGCCTCTCTTTAGAGGTGGACATGGAGGCTGGTCAGTATCCCTCTGGGTACATTTGATTGACAGACTGGCAAACAGTATTTAAATACCCTAACACATAAAACGATCAATGTTTTCTTATTATTTTGTAGCTTAAAATGTTGAATGTATATTAAAATGAGAAAAATAATTTTCAGGATAGATATGACTTTCCTAGTACATAAAAGCAAGGAGATCACATCAAGAAGGGAATATTATCTTTTTGCCCAAATACAGGAAATTACTATTTTTCCCTCCATGTTTTTATTTTGATACCTAATATTGCCTTTCTTTTCTTTCTTTTTTTTATTTCTCATGTGGTAGTCTTCCTTTCATCCCCCTTATTATCAGCAACTAATTGGGCCTCCATATCCAGGAAGTAGCAGTGTGTTGCTGCTGTGGAACTCGTGCAGACATGTTTAGTGTCAGGGGTGGTTTGAAGGGCAGCTTAATTCTGCTTTCTTGGTGCTTGGTACTTCAGAGCACTTGGGCTGTTTGAGCTTAGTATTTCTGATCTCATTCTGTACATTCTAGATGGCAATGTAGACAGTGGCTGTCAATGAGTAACAGGTAAATATTGAACAGGGAAGCCCTTTTGATTAACTTTGTGGATCATTATTTGAGGGTAGCTTGCAGTCAGAACAGCTCCATCACTCATGATCACAGCACATGGCATGGGGGCTCACAGCATCAAGCTGTTGGTTGGGAAGCTGAGGTTGTAGTCTTTGTTCTGTACCTGGTCCTGCATTCATGCAGTACTAGACTAGTTAGAACTATCTAGTAAGCAAAATGGTGATGATTTAACACAATAGGAATGCAAGACACTTAGGATGATAAAGCACAAAGAATGATCTAGATGTACTTTGCACTATATGGGTATGAATATAATAAGCAAATTTTTAATATTTTGAACTTTAATTGTTTAAATTTTTTATAGAGATCCAGAAATTGTTTAATATGGAATTTAGACAGTTACGGCAGATTGAAAGTGAATTTTTGATCCTACTAGTTTGTGCTAAAAAGAAATAATTCCAGCCTGATCTGCTTCTTAAGATTTAGTTTATATCACCTAACAGGTAAAACTGTTCCAATGACACATTTATTCAGAAGGTCGTTCTATGATCAATTTTCTGTTAAGTGATTCTGATCCTGTTGTTGAACCTCATGGTACATTAATGGTTTATCACCACTTCAAACAATATCATTATAGTTATTAATATTTTTGAGTTCCCATCAATGAATATTTCATGGTACTCAGTGAAAAGACCTAGATAAGATTGAATAAAAAAAAGAAAGCTACCTTGTCTCAAATATTTCTAGGTCAACACTAATATGATCATTAAAAGATACAGATAGATCATGGTGGGTTCATTCACACGTCTGCAGGAGATACCTAATTCAGTTAGTTAGGTCATCCTAAAGTATTTTTATAAGGTTATCATTTTTTAGTGAATCTTAGTTGTTGAGTCTCTTAATCATGTCCAGCTATAGAAATATTCAGAAAACTAAGTGCGATAGTTAAGATCATTAAAATAACCAATAACAGCAATGCAAACGTATCTCCTTCTTACCCTTAATCTAGAGCAATAGTTAATAGATGGGTATTTTGTGACATTATAAATATATAATCCAACATTTTAAATTTGCTTCATTAAATGTTACTATTACTTGCTGCTGAACATGTATGAACCAAAGAAGTGACAAAATCTATATAAACTAAAAGATAATTTTATTCTGAAAATAATTTGAATAAGGAGTACAATAGAAGTAGTTATACTAATTAGAACTGTAAATTACATGATTCTATCACATTTCTGAGAAAGGGGTTCTATGTTGATATCACTTTTAAAAATGTGCTTCAAATCAGTTTTTAAATCATGGAAAATAGTAATATTGTCAGTTTATTCTAGATTAGTTGAGAGGAACCATTCTCCTGCCATGTCCCAACTTCTCCCAGAAAGGGAAAGAACTTAAAACTTCTTTGAGAAAATAACCTCAGTTAGGCAGTACTATTCACAAAGTAATGTGTTGGGAATCATATATTATATTTTGAACTCTAAATAAACCTATCACTTACATGCAAAATATGCAATAGATTAAAAATCCAACTTAACAAATGTGAGATTTCTTTAGAGTAGAAATACACTGAATGCCTGTGCTGTATCAAGAGCAGTAACAGGCTACTGAATTGGTCTCTTTCTCCAGAGAAGCCAGGATCTAATTTGGAATAGGTTCCAAGTGAACATGTGTTAGGTGGTCCCATCTTAACCCCACCAGAAAACTAAAAAATAATTTGATATAAATCTTTGTTTAGAACTGAAATAGCAGGGGATGCAGTGGGTCAAGGTAGAATTGGCAGGGCCATGTGGAAATGTGTACACATGGCATGGTTATCTAGCAAAGCCAATACTTTTAGGCCTTTGGTTTCTTAAAATTATAGGCAGTGAATTCAGCATTTAATCTTTCTCTTTATGGGGCAGGAAGCTTGGCACACAGTATTCTTTTGTGTAGACTTGTGACCCATACTATAATTGTTATATTTCTAAGAAAATACATAAAAAGAAAAAATATACATAGAATAAAAATACTTGTCTTTTAATATTAAAAATTTCCTAATTTTTACAACTTAGAGTTTTATGTTTATACCCCAAAAGGAGATGGAATGAATTAGATGAGGAGTACCTAAATAATGCTGACATCTTTACTGCCTTTTAATAATATATTTTAGTCATTAGCTACCTTGGTAATGTTTGGGGAAAATGGAATACATTGGGCTAGGATGGCAGTGACTTTGAAAATTATTTGGCTCTACCCAAGAGCAAATACTCTCTTTTTGTAAGAAATTTTAGAGATTCCTTAATCTCAAGGAAGTTTTAGTCCAGCAGGGAAATTAAAGTAGATATTAATTTACTGATTTGATAATTACTGAATGATAATTACTAAGTGATAAGCATTGTTCTATGCCCTAGGGATTCCATGGTAAACAGGACGTCCAAAGTTGCTACAACATGGAGTTTATACTCATTTGTGGAGGGCAGACAATATGCAGATGCATATGTAATTTTTAAAAAGTAGCACTCTGTAGTATGAAAGAAATTAAATGAGGACAAGGAGGCAGAGCATGATTAACTGCTTTTGTTACCAGAGAGGGCATATTAAGTACCTTAAGAATGACAAGTGTCTCTTTTCTCTCCAAGTACAGACAAGTCCATTTATAGGTGTAGAGAATTAGGGAACTCTTGTTGGGGAAAATGGGACTTAAGCTGGCCTTTGATAGCTGGGAATGGACAAGACATGTTTGTATATGACAGAGCTTGGAAATAAGAGTTTCTGTTAAGGGCTAACTAGAAATAGAGGGTAAGATCGATGGGACCTGAAGAGAAAATTTTGGATTAGACATTTTCTATGGTTTCGGTATATTGAAGAATAGTGGATTATGTGAGATGTTTCTACCTCTCTGAGTGGAGCTGATAAGAAACAGAAGTCACCAGATGGGCTTTTAGGATAATTAAGAAATGAGAAGACTACATAAGTTTTCTATTTGTACAGGTGACTATTTCCAAGGTTTATTTAAGGGCCGTGATATTAATGTGGGGTTCTGTGGAGGGGATCATGTGATATCCTGACTCAAAGTATTCTGCAGGCTGGAAAGTTTGGGAGTCACTGTTTGAGGTCCAGTATGCTGGCTGTGGCTTACATGATAACCTACATTCCTCAGCAGGATTCAATCAGGAAATACTTATTAAAATGATGTGTGTCAATAGTGCACCAAGATAGCAAACATTTGGGGACATGAATAGATAACGAAAAAAGGGTCCATAGATGAATTATTTTAAGAAATGGCCTCCATTTAATTTGTATTTTAATCTTACAGGAATGGGTGACATAAACTAGTGATGAGCAAATAATGACCTTTTGTTCTGTTGGTTGGTGAATGTTACTGGTGAGTCAAGGTGCCAATCAACATGCATGTTGCAGAGGCAGCACAGGAATGTCACATCGTTTCTTAAACTTTAGTCACTACATGGGGATGGCTATGTATATGTGTTGGCTAATGGCACAACCAACTTGTGTGATTAATATTCATTTTTTTGATAGCCACCATATTGAGAAGTTTGCCATACATTTTTCTGATCTGTTAGGAACTTCAGTATTCACACTTTTGTTGCTTCCTACCTCCATCTAGGTAAATAATTAGAGAAGAAGGGGAGAAAAATCCCATTTTAATCATATTGTCCTTAGAGTTTATAAATGAAGTATTTTTTGCCTCAGTAGATAGGCCCCTGTTGAGAGATGTTCCATCCTACAAGACAAGGGTTTTCACCTTTTAAAAGATAAGACTATGTTAATTAGTGGAACACCAGAATCTCAGAGCTAACTCCATTTTTATAGGAGTTCTGACAGTAGTTCTTGTGCACTGGTTTCTGTAGGAATTCTGACTTACCTATTTTAAGATTTTGTGCACTTGTGACTACAGATGATAGTTGATTCCTAGAAATATCTGGACTCCCAGGATCTTTATAGGGTCCTTCTACATATTCAGATGACTTAAATTTTTTTTGAATTTTATTTTAATTCAATTAATTACCATATAATGTATTATTGGTTTCAGAAATAGAGGTCCGTGATTCATCGGTCTTATATAACACCCAGTGCTCATCACACAGCACGTGTCCTCCTGAATGCCTGTATCACCTAGTTACCTCATCCCTCCACTCCCTCCCCTCGAACAACCCTCAGTTTGTTTCCAATAACTTTAAAGAACATGAGCCTGAGTATCTTGGAAGGGAAGCTGACTCTATCATTAGCAACGTGTTAAGCAGCTTAGTTCACATCGTTTTAAGACTTTTAATGCCTTTGTTCGGAAATCCTATTTTCTTTTTAATTTCATAGACATTGTTATTAAAAGTCCTCATGACCTTTGTTTTTAAGCTGTATCTTGCACTTGCTGTCTTCTCTGTCTCCTGACTTTAGCTTATGAAGCTCATCTCACCCAGTATAAGTAGTGCTCCATTCTCCTAGTTGAACTGGCTAGTCTCTTGGTCCACCTTCCTGTCCATGTGTGGTGCCAGGACATATTTGGTACCTGCTTGTTTTTCAACAGAAAAACAACTGCTTCTTTAATGCTAGATATTGACCACTGAGATGGGGTAAAGGGGGAATTATTATAAGTTAATTTAACTTCTTCAAAATATTTGTTTAGGGAGGCAGTGGTTTAATGAATGTTAATAAGTTTACAATTCAGCAAATCTTTAATAAACTGTATTTGCAGAGTCCATAAGAAATCTGTATTTTGTTTAACTTCTAACATTTTAAGATTTAGTTTTTTATTTGGTTAATTAGTAGAATTGGATTGAGCTATATTACACTCAGTTTTTCGGTCATTCACAATTCTATGTATCTATTTGTGTCTGTAATCATAATTGGTCTTCAGAATCCTTAACCAATGAAACAGGCACTTTGTTAAGTAGTAAGCATCTTTTACAATTTCTATAACAATTTCTCACTAAACCGAAATATCATTTAATTGAAAACAAAAATCCCTGCCCTTGTCTATCACTACGTCGCCCTCAGTCTTCTCCAAAAACCTAAAAACAAGGGTCTTTGTCTTTTATCACCAGATAATTTATAATGAATAGAGAAGTTGATAAACAGAAATGAGACCTCACATTCCAAGAAAAACGTCCAGATTTGTAGGATTGCGTGGAGTATTGCTTAGGAAATCTGCAGTAGCAAGTAGAGAGGCTCTGTGCTGACAAGCCACTTGGAGCCCTTGAGCTGGGGAATTTTGTTTTCCCATAGGTACTATGTTACCAATTACATAAAGAAGAGTACAGACTTTGTGTTAGTTGATAAATGGAGATCAGAATCATTTACTAGGTTATTTTATGGTATTTGTTAACAATATTTACCTTCCTAAATTAATTCAACATAATCCTTACTGAAGCTTTCCTTCATTTCTGGAAGACATATAGATAATGTGGTACTTTTATAAAGCCTTACATGGCACTGAAAAACTGATTTTTGCCTTAGCTCAACAGAGCAGCAAGATTATATTAACATAGACTTTGGAACATTTGAGTTCCCATAGGGTACAGAGTGTGGCTGATAGGACCCGACTTGCCTTCAACAGTTGTTTTAACAAGATATCCTTCATATACAATATACGGAGCTGAAAGGCATAACTGAGTAATGTTAGCAAGAAACACTGTTGGCAAAATTCTTGACTTTCATCTTTATCTGATTAATCCAAAGCAATGTTACTTACAAAAAAGTATTTTCAACTGAATCTATATGATATTTATTTTTTAAATGTCTGTAACTTTACAAGAACTGGTTTGGGTGTGTGACTTCTTTTTTTTTCCGCTACGAATAGGTTTTCTACATTCATTTCAAAGTACAAAGAAAGATATCCACGACTTCAGATGAGTGATGAAGAGGCTTGATGCTGTTCATTCATGAAACAATTGTTTATGAGCACCTACTAGATGTCAGGCACTAGAAATACAATAGTGGATGAAGCAGGGAAGGGTGTGAGCTCTTACAGTAGTGAAATTCATGCAGACAATAGGCAGATGGGCTGATTACAGAATATATAAGGGGATAAGTGCTATAGAGATGAAAATAAATGGAACATGAGTTTGGGAGTCCCAAAGATGGGGGTGGTGGGGTTTGCAATTTTAAATGGGGTGACCAGAAAAGGCCTCCCAGTGAAGGTAACAAATGAACAAGATTTGCAAGGAGATGCTGGAGCAAACTAAGTGTATACCATTGTTTCACCATTTGAGAATGTATTAGTCCTGGTCAACTGACTATATGCTCACTTTCTCCAGGGATGGTCATATGGCCTATATTTAAATGTTCTCTCTGATGCCTTACATTCTGTTTTATTTTGCTCCACTTTTCTAGAGAAAAAATGTATTTCACAGAGCATTGAGCTCATTGGATAAAAGGTCCTGTGATTTTTTTTTTTTAAAGAAAGCATAAATTAACCTTCCATAAATATCCCAAATTCCATCTTATCAAATTGGTTTTTTTTTTGTAAATGTTTAAAAGTGTAAAAGAAAGCATTTCCCTCTAAAAATGTTATTTTTTCTAATTTACTAATTAACACTTTCTCCTGCTTAGCACTTTCAAGACCTGATTTAATTACAGTTTCTGGTACTTAAATAGTGTTTTAAAGTGAGCCAGTGTTGGTTTGCTCAAAAACATTGCAGTGTGTTTTTTGCCCCTTTTGGCTTCTGTTGATATGAAATATATCAGTTATTTTCACTGCCAGAATCCACATTGAAAATACATGTAGTTCTGTTACTTGGATGATGGAACTGTGACTAATCAGGGAAATATTAGATGTACATTTGCTTCACAATCCCAAGGATAGAGCTAATTGAGCACTTTTTCCTTATTAATGTGCACGTAGTTCTGATTTGGCTCTGGGCTTAGAAATAAAATGAAAGAAGCACCACTTTTGTTTATTCTGAGTTTGGAGACTGCATTCGAATTGGTTCTCAAAATATTGAGATGATTTCTTCCCTGGAGAGGTTCCTGCCTTGCTATCTATGGTAATTGTTAATCAATTTAGAGTCGTTTGGTAAAGTGCACACTAGTGTCTTACCAAAAAATAAAACCATGGGAATGATTTCCAAAAACAAGAGAAAATCAGATAAAGAACAGAATAGTTAAATTTTTATCAGAAGTTTTCTCTTTGAATGCATCAACCTTACAGTAACACAATGGATATAATAATATTAAGTCTATATTTAAGGCAGGGTAGAAGAAATTCCTGTAGAGTGAACTCTTATTTCCCAGCATTGTTTCCTTCCTGGTAGAAGTCACACAGAAATAGAAAGAATTTCTTGTTGATACGAATGTGCAGTGTCCTATTTCTTAGGTTTCTTAAATGTGTAACATTTGGAGAAATTAAATTATTTTAGTGTAAGGATTTCTCAGAGTTAAATAGATTTAATATCAGAAAATAATTGGGAATTAAATATTTCTAATGAACTGGAGGAGACTTCTGGAATTACCTTCCTAAACACAAATGCATAACTGTTATTTTACTGGTAATACCTGCCTATTCTGTGGCTTTCAAGCCTTAGTTGGTCTGTGCTGGTAATTATGTGTGCACATTCAGACATACAGTACTTGGAGACCATTTCAGTTGCTTTCTTCACCCATTGTGGGGTTATTTACAGTACTGTTCTTCACTGAAGGGAGAAGTAGCTATTTATACAGAAAATACTTTCCACTGATTACCATGTTTTTCTCCCTCCAAAGTAGAACTGTCTCTCTCTATGTATACCTGATGTGTACATAAATTTTCAAGGTTCACTACCTGGAATCCTTGAACTGTGATTTTTCTTGCACTGAATTCTTCCTGTGTGCATAGTACTATGTGGCAATAAAGATTTATAAAGTTTTTAAGATGTTTCTCGTCTACCAGAAAGCTACATATACGGTGTTTCTGGGGAGAAAAGAGATGGGATCAGCGTTTTCATCTAGGCACATAGTTCAATCTGATGTTTTTTTTTTTAGATGAACAAAGAAAGACCCAGATATATTGGTAACTATATATGATTGAAATAAGTGGTAGCCATTAGGGGAGTATGTAGGCAATTGTTAGCCTTACCACCAGAGCAGTGATGTTCAGAGGAGGTTGAAAACCAGGAAAGTTGAAGTCTTTATGGGGAAAAAAAAAAAAAAAGGAAATTTGAGTTCACCTCACACATAGGCTTTGGGGGTTGCAATAAACAGTTGAGGTGAGAGAGCCTCATGGATGAAAACTTTGAGGCACAACTGGGCATAGCCTGGTTGTGATCTAAGTGGACAGGGGGAGGCAATAGGAGGTGATTGTCTGAGAACTGAATGACATCACAGGGAGAAGCTCCTGATATCTGAAAGGTGAGAGTGGGAGTAGGGAACCCATCAGGAGGTTGTAGAAATCTGGAAAAGGTTGCTTTTCTTAGTTACACCTT
Organism: Canis lupus familiaris; assembly: GCF_011100685.1. NCBI lineage: Eukaryota > Metazoa > Chordata > Mammalia > Carnivora > Canidae > Canis > Canis lupus. The sequence continues at coordinate 12,247,307 of NC_049229.1, forward strand.
AATGTGGTTCTTGACAAAGAACCCTTTAACAAAGGAAGGGTTTTCTTTTTCACCTGCTTTGTTCTCTGAATACTCTTTGCCTGAGCATCTTTTACAGGCTGGTAATAGGTGTTACTTGAAAAATGGGTGGTTGTTTGGTAAACACTGCCTTAAAGCTAGTAGATTTCTTTATCAATAATGTACATAGCTAATGAGCTGATGTCCATTGTGAAATTACAGAAGGAGAACTGTGCCGTGTAACATTTCCCCAAATACTTTTGTCCATAGATGGCTTTTGTCTTAAAGTATTGCCATCAACAGGACAAGTATCCCTTGGAACACACTCTTCAAGTGGATGAGAAATCACTGCTATCATTTTAGAACTTTTAAAATAAAAACACAAAGTAGTCAACATAGACCCATAGGATTCGAAATATCTACCCAGTTTGAGAGGAAAAGAGGCCAACTTTTTTCCAGCTTATTCTCAAGTACTGAAGTATATGTGAGTCGATCAGCTGCCAAACAGAAGGAGCTGTTCCAACTCTAATTTTAACGTGCCACCTTGCATGGCTGTAGGAGTGGTTCCCACATACTGCAAAGAGATTATTTTGTATAAATAGAGACTTCTCCTACTTTACCAAGTGGGAAAGAATCATTATTAAGTCCTTCCCACCTCGATTCTTGGAGCCCATTTGCATGGCTTCCGTATACTGAAGATGATCTCCCCAAACTTTCAGATCCCCTGGATAACCCTTTTGCATCCACAGTTTAAATAGTATGAAGGATTGCTGCTGTCCGGAATTAACTGAGTTTCTCATGCAGCCTGTCTTGCTGTCCCCCTCTTTATTCACCAGTGTTGGATAACACTGAGCTGGTTTCACAGCCAAGGAGAATCATCTCTTCACATCTCAAGGTGTCCGTGAATCAATTTGTATTGAACCACTTTGTATGACAATCCTTGGGGTATACTTGTATATTTTGGGTTATTTTGGTGCTAGCAAAGTGGAATGCTCCAGAGGGCAAACTTACATTGTTACCTTAGGCTGATTTATAGAACTTTTTCCTGGAAGGCCAAACTTGCAATGATTTCTCTTTAAAAATTTATTAAAAGATCAATTGTCCCCAATGAGTGGTCATGCCAGTGAGAAATAAGCACCGTTAAAGCGTTCATGGAAAGGAGAATTGTGTTAAAAATACAGTGAATAGTGCTGACTGACTGGATGTTTGTGGCTCAAGAGAATGTAGGTGAGCCCAGGGAGAATTGGGATGTCATCCTGATTGAAAATGTAAAAATGCTTGGATTTCGTTGTATTGTGTGAAATAATCATGTCAGTGAGAAAAATCTTGATCTATATGCCATAAACTGTTGGAAGACCAAGCTTATAACTAACTTAGGGAAGACGTGACCTAGCAATGGGGAAGGCACATCAGGCTGGAGTTGGTTTTAAGAAAGGAATAGCTACTGTGATGCTAGAAGGCCACTTAGACTTGTTTTAAAAAAACTTAAGTTTTGTGAAGCTTCAGTGAGAAAAGGATTTAAAAAAATATTGAAGATCCTGTCTACTCTTCTTGTATTCTTTTTTTTTTTCTTTTAAGATTTTATTTATTTATTCATGAGAGACACAGAGAGAGGCAGAGACACAGGCAGAGGGAGATGCAGGTTCCCTGTTGGGAGCCCTATGTGGGACTTGATCCCAGGATTCCGGGATCATGCCCTGAGCTGAAGGCAGATGCTCAACCACTGAGCCACCCAGGTTCCCCTCTTCCTGTATTCTTATTTTACTATAGTATATTTTATCACTTGTGTTTCATTATGTTGATTTAATGTTTCTCTTGAACGTTTGATGTGAAATTTAAAAGACTGAAATAAGTTCTGTTTGTCAAAATGCCAGCATTTAGCACTAGACTTCAAACAAGCACTTGCTGAAGAAATGGCTTCTTGGGGTAAGCAGTATAAAGCAGTGATTGGAAACATCAGCTTTGGGGTTGAACCAGCTTTAAAAGGTCAGCTCTGCCCTTTGTTGCCTTTCTGGCTTGGACTTGTTGCTGAGCTTTTTTTGGCCTGTGTTCTCCTTGGTATAAACCCTAGGAACAATGCCTACCTTAGAGAGTGTGTTGAGGTTTGGTGAATGCAAGAGTTGAAACACTTAGCACAGTAAATGACATTTAGTACTTTGAATAATAACAGCTACAATTTACAGAGTAACTTGGCCTTCACTTCTCTATACCAGAGAGAAAGATGAATTCTTTATGCAATTATGAGGGAGGAGGTAATAAAACGTGGCCTTTAGAATTATGGGCCCACATCACTGAAGATCCAAATGGACCTTACGAGAAGTGGTAGCTACTTTGGCAGCTAAAGAATCTCAACCCAGATAAGGAGAGTGTTGTATTCTTGAACTGTGAGAACAGTAGGAATCTTCAGTTTCTAATTCTCTGTCTTTGCCCACTGGGCTTAATATGCCATAAATTTACTTCCTTACAGAAATATTGCCTCAGAAGGAGTGGGTAATGGAGCTCTTTTTCCTTCTGGAGAAAATAGTACAGGAAGAAGGGGGTGTGGGTGGTAATTTAAACAAAGTCTCTTCTGTATTTTCCTTCAAAATCATAACATTTTTTATCTAGCAGTCGTCTTCTCATTGAGAGAAAATTGCCATGTCTGGTATATAGGAACCTCTCAGAGATCTGACAAGATGTTCACTTTTACTCTATAGTCAGTGCATTTCTAAGCACAGAATCTCAGTGGGCTCCTCAATGTGAAGAGACACCATGGGAACCTCAGGGGTTATGTCTCCTCTCTACCTGTAGCAATTGAGCAAGGAATACATACTCCCCTAGAAAACCACCGAAAGCCTTTAAGGACTGGGGTTCATGCTGTCATTCCCTTGTGGTGATATAGTCACATCATCAAAAACAAAAAATTGTATTCATTCATTTCCAAATGTATTAGACAGTGGTACTTATGTTGAATTGACTTTAACCAGTCTTAATGCCATCATTACCACCATCAGCTTAAATCATTATCACTAGTGTTAGATGAATTCATAGTGCCTATACCTGAGACAACCTCAGAATTTTCTCTGCCTTGTGTGTTGGGTTTGTATTAAGTATAGATTGGGGGACCAGGGGTATAAATTTCCCGGTTTAATAAGAATTTCCCTGAGGTCAGTACAAAAGAAGGCATATGAGTAGGGGTACCATTTACCCCCTAATAGTTACACAGTTAATCTAATACAGTAAGATCACAGTTTAGGAAAGAGTTGTAGTCTATGAGTTAAGAAGTTAGTGATTTGGAATCCTAAAAGAATTTTTGAAAAAAAAAAAAGTGTTTATATGCACAGGGTAGGTTGGCCTTTGAGAAAACGGTAATAACAGATTTTTGATACTCCCTACTCTCAGTTCTTTGGCAAGGAAGTTAATGAGATCTTCTGTACAAGTCCATGAAATAGACAAGAAGAGAAGAAGGCAGGAAAGAGGGGAGGCTCTTGAGTGTAGACAAGGAACATCCAGTCTTATAGTAGTAAAGTGGATGGTAGGAATGAAGAAAGGTATCAAATACTAATGGAAACCATCTGTTCTCACATCATTGTATCTAGTGAACAGAGAGTACTGGAGAAACTAGTGTTGATTTCTTAGGAAAATCCCTAATCAGTACAGTGATGAGAAAGCACAGCAGTGATCTTGATGGGTGATGGCTTTGGCCTGAGATATGAAAATATTTGATGTTTCAGGATGTTTCAGTAGTGAAGCTAAAGGTTGCCACATCTTGTAGTTATTCTGTATTTGATTTTTGTATAACTTTCTTAGCATTTGAAAATTGCAGAGTACATGAATATGAAAATTATCTTTTGCTGCCTTTTCTCTTACCTGCTTCTTTGGTACCAAGTCCTATGGGATTTGTCCATTTCAAGATAATTTGTGTATTCTAATTCTTCTCAGTAATGAGGAAGGAGAGTGAGAAAACATTAGTTGAAAGTGAAACAAATCCTATATAGACAAGGATGCTTCTGATTATTAAAATTATTTCTTTGTTTGCATATAGTCCACTTAATCTGTTACTTTTAAAATGAAGTGTATAAAATGTACTACCCTGGAAGAGGCTATGAGGAGAAGAAGGAGTAATTTTTTATTCATAATTAGCTAATGCTGTAAGGCTGCCTTACCCCCAATAGTATGCTAAGTCTCAGCCAGAAGGGAAAGATTCATTGGTCATCTTAGGAAACTCATTGGAATGCTTGATCCATCCCCTTCCCCATTTACATGGGAAAATCTATTCTCCTTTCCCATGGAATGATTCATCCATGTGGCCCCAGTGGGCTAGTCATGTGATTAAACCAAAAGGTTTGCAGATCTTTAATGCACACATTGTCCCTTTTTTTTCCTAGCAGATTTATGCCACAGAAATCAAACTATTAAAATAGTAAGTATGCAATTTTTCTTGTGAAAAGACATTTTATGTTGATATTGTTTCATTTTTTTAATATAGTAAGATACAACAACCAACACTGGTGTTTGAACAGACATTTTGAACTGAATTCATTATCTTTTATTTTAGATTTATGTTGAAGTATTATTACTATTGAAAGTATTATAGTTACTTTCATATGAGTTAAAACTCAGCTGTAACAATTCATTGACTAAATATTATGATGGTAGTCAACTTTCAGTTGGAAGTGTTAATTATTCACCTCATAATGCACTCATAAAAAAGATTTACCAACAGTCTCCTAGGAGTAGAAGGCATATTGTCTCTTGGCATATTTTACAAACAAGCTTTTTCTACACTCCCTGTGCAAGGTTATTACACTTTCTCTTCTGTGACACTCAGAGAGGCTGTAGATAATCACACAGGATTGGATTTGCCACATGTTAAAAAAATGATGTATATTTTTCTTTGACTTAATGGTCATTGGAGGCTTAATTTAATTGGCTTTATGGGTTAAAAAACATCTTGATTGAGCAATTACAAAGAAATAATATTTTCATGTGTATATTGCAATAAAATGCATACATGCTATGTTTTGATTTAATGGTCATTTTGTCTTACATTCTTCTAATAACTTAAGAGTTAACAAATAATGTTTTAAAGGTTTGATTTATAGGATATTTTTTAAGGATAACATTAAAAGGAAAAAATAGTTTTTGGATGCCTAATTGACTATCTTGTATAGTATTTTAAATTTCTAATACAGAGAACAAGGATAGGGGCAGGGTCTCCATTTGACTTGTCCCTAAATAGCCCTCCAGTAGTCAGATCTAGGTACAGGCTGGCAACACAGCCAAGTATTTTCAATTTTTTAAAGTATTTTCAATTTTAAAATTTCCATTGCAGTATGTTAGCTATTCCTGCTCTTGACTCCAAAACTTAACATTTTTTCATTATTTAGGTGCTGCTTCCTGGTTACTCAGTGTATCTTTCTAAAATGGTCTTCTTTAATTTAGTAATATCAAATAGTCACTGTAACGAACCTTAAGTTTTTCAAGCATTCTTTTTTCTTTTTTCTTTTCTTAGGTTCCTAATGTTGGAGGTTGTATTTTTCTTGATCTTTAAAAAAAATTATAACTATTTAAAAAAAAAAACGAACATATTACCCGATTGAAAGTTTTTACTTGTCTCTGCTTCCTTCAACTGGTCCAATTTACTTTTATTCTCTAACCTCGAAACCTATCACTCCCTTTGATTAACTCCTGTCCTGTTGTGTCTCACGTTCTCAGCTTTTCCATGTGGTCTACATATTTACTTTGTTTTCTTCCTTTCTTTCATTAGTGACTCCTCATCATGTTTTTTTTTTTTTTTTTTTCTGTAGTTTGTGTTTTGTTACATATTTGGCATAGCTACCATCCTTTCATTTGTCAATTGAATCTGTAATTCCCATTTTGCTTTGTTTAGGACTGCCAGTCCAACTATGTTCTCTACTCCAATGCAGCCATCTTGTTTCTCTGGATCCTAAGTGACATGACTGGTCTGAATACTGTGAAGCAAAGACTTCTCTGCTTTTCCCATAGAATATAGACATTTCTAGGCCTTTGGGGCTACCTAGGCTATCTCCCAAGCAAAACTAGGGCAATAGAGTCTGGCTTAATTTCTGTAGGACCAGTAAATAAATGGATTTTGGTTGTTCCTAATGACTAATTTTACTGCGTTTTCCTGTTACTGTTACTATGATGGCTTGAGATTAGCCTTTGGGAATTTCTATGGGACTTACTATTACAAAAAGGTTAACCATATACTTAGGATGTTCATTATTGAGCTAGAGTTTTCACGGAGTCAGGATTTCAGTTGTGAAGAAAGAAGTGGCAGAAATGAGCTATCAGTAATAAAATAAGCAAAAGCAAGCAAATGTTGTCAAGTATAATTCCTTAAAATCAGAAATGGGATTTATAAATCCTTGTGCCACTTTATACCAAGTATCATGTATTCTGATCTAAAATGAATGCTTATATTTGACGTTGGATGATTTCTTGTCATTTTTTTTCCAGACCTTTTCAATGAAAGACAACCTATCCATCTCTTCTATCCTACTAACTAACCTCTTCTTTTAGTATGGCCTAGTGACTAGAGGCATTTATCTGGGATTATTCCAAGGGTCAGAGAAATTGCAGGGGAGGTCTCTTACTTTAATTTGCTAAGCTCCCATGCATTGCATAAGATTCTAGCATGACCTAGAAATACAGCCCAAGGGGTGGGGCCAGAGCCTCAATTTGAGTTGTCTAACAATAGTCAAACTACAGTTAGAGCTAGATCCAGGCTCAGGACAAAGTCAAGTATTATCAATTTCAGTAAGAGTGGCAAAAACATTACACATGCCATGGAAACTTGGATAGAATGGTTATGACTATAATCCCTCCTATAAAATATGTATTTTTAGTATATGTAAAATATAATTTTAATAAAAATATTTTAATATATATTAAAATTAGAGTTCAAGCCCAGTGTTTCTCCCAGAATAAATTAAGCCAAATTTAACTTACTGTGTGTTAATTTGATACAGGATATTTGTTTCCTAAAAATGTAACTTAATAACAAGGGAACAAAAAAAGCTAATGGCTTCTTTGTAAATCAAATGATTAGATTCATGCTATGAAGTGGTATGTACATCACCTCACTGTGATGCAGATTTTTAAATAGATTTTTGTTTATTTGGATGATTAACTGAAAATTCATTAATATTTGGTTGACTTTTAAAGTAGAGATGTAATTTCTGATAAGTATCAGAAAATTTTTCATAAGATTTAGGAGAAAGCAGGACTATATTTATGCTTATAATAATAGGGGGGAATGATAATTTTGTGTAATTATTGAACCATTATACAAGCTTAAATGTACTCAAGCAAAGGGGTAAGAGTATCTCATTGAATAGAGAGTAAAGTTCTGGGAATTCAAAATATGTCATTCGCAATATGGGGTGCCTGGGTGGCTCAGTCGGGTAAGCATCTGCCTCAGGTCATGATCCCAGGGTCCTGGAATGGAGTTCTGTGGCTGCCTTCCTAATCACTGGGGAGTCTCTTCCTTCTGACCCTCCCCCTACTCATGCTTTCTGTCTCACACTGGCACTCTCTCACAAACAAATAAAATCTAAAAAAAAAAAAAACAAAAACAAACCCAAAACAGCATATCAACAGAGGTCAGTTTTCTTGACAGTAAAAGTATATTTTAATCCCTAATGTATTCACAAACAAAGGTAAAGAACTTGTATATATTCAGAGTTGTCTTCGACCCCAGTGAAGCTTTCACACCTCTGAAACTTATGTTTATTTTATTTTATTTTTTTTTTGAAACTTATGTTTAATAGCAGTATCTCCAAAATGGTTTAGAAGATGGCTACCAATAATAATAAAGAAAGGATCTGAACTGGAGATGAGCGATACAGTTTAAGCTTAGCAAATGACTAGTTTATGAAGCTAGTCAACCTCCCATTAAAAGCATACTTGTGAGGAAAAAAATTATTTCTTGATACAGTTACAACTAAGTTTGAAAATTATTCTCTACTTTCATACCACCAACTAGTTATACATAATGACCTGAAGGCGGGAATTCAATTTCCAAAATAATTATACTTTAAGATCTTTACAATTTTTTTTATATATGCTAAACCAGTATTTTAACAGTAAAGAATTTCTTCAAAATCCCTGGTCTTGCCTCTATAATACCTGACCACGTGTTTTATTTTACTGCTCCTTTGTCATACAACTGAGTAATAGATAACAATTTTTGGCTTAAAATGAAATTAGGAATGTGCAAACTCATTGTGAACACTATTAGATATTTGAAAGCCTCCAAAAGTGGTTTTACTTTAAATTTTGGTTCTTCCATGCTACCTCACAAGGACCTTGTTTATGTCATGCAGTAGATGCCTTTCTGTAAAGCTTTTAATGGATATAGTTCTTAGAATATGCAATTATGCAGACAGATCTAAAAAATAGTGACTTTATAGAATTGTGGAATTACCATTTTATTTCAAGCTGGAAGAAACGTAGTTAATTGTAAGTGTTGGGACATTAAACAAATGACAGCAGAGTTCCAGATGACCATCAAAGTGACATTTAAAATATTCCTCATCTGACTTTACAATCCTTGAGTTTTAAATCACTTAAAAGTTGGAGGCTGTGCCATGTGTTTCATACCTTTTAGTGGTTGAAAGGTAGGAGTGCAGTATGTGTGTGGTCTGAGTTTTTGTGGACGTGATCTGCATTTAATCTGGGGAAATTAATTCCCTAAGCTGCTGGCAGGCAGCATGTACTTGTTAATTATTCAGGTGGATGACAAATGCAGAGCAGAGGTTCTCGCAAAGACAAAGTTTGTATGATGCATGTTTAGTAACTGATAGGCCTGACATTCAGTGGTGTCTTATTCAGTGCTAATCCTAATAAGCTGCCTGGTGAGATGAACGCCTTTCCTCCTATCCTCTGCAGAGAAAACAGAGATCTGAAAGAACTTCATTATGGCAATAAATCCTGTGCTTCATGGTATTCTTGGTGAAAAGGTAACTTGTCCAGATGAATAACAGCAGAAAGTCAGGATGCTGGTGTGATAACGAGTCCTAAAGCAAATAAAGCTTTACATGAAGGCATGGCCATTGTCTCTTTTCTGTTGCGAAGGTGATTCCAGCTTAATTTTCTGAATCCAGTGTACATAGCATGTAGACCTTCAAATTAATTCAGTAGCATACCACTGACAGTGCAATGGTTTGTTCTGAGTTTCAAGTGGCAGGGACACTCACCCCTGTCCCCTTCTAGTTTAATATGATAAGGCTTAGGAAGATTGTCACATATCCCTATGCTGATGTGTTTTAGTGGTATGGAAATATTTCCCAAGGGAATCTTGGCATTATCTTTTTAAAACTTTGAGATTTATTTCTCTCCCAACCTGCCCTCTTTCTGCCATTGTGAGATAAACTGTGCAAAGAATTGATGAGTTCAGTTAGAAAGTACTGCTTGACCAATTCTTAGGTATTAGTTGCCATGACTATTTAACCCCTTCGGTTTACTTTGCCTCTTCTTCAGTGTTCATGCTTGATGGGTGCAATGCCTGAATCATAATTTAGTCAAGCCAATTCAGTTGCCAAAAGTTTGAGCCAGCTTTTAGACATGAGCAAAAGACAACTTGTTTGGTGAGAATCATAAACAGATTTAGTACTAAACCATGTATCAGTAACTCAGGCTTCTAGTTCAGTTTTTTTTTAATTGAATTGAACTAAACTGAATTGAATTGTTTTTTAGAGAGGGAAAGAGAGGAGGGTAGGGAAGGGGTGGCTTTATAATTATTTAAAAAAACTTATTTGTTTTAGAGAGAGAGACAGAGAAATGGGGGCAAGGGAGGAGGAGAGGGAGAAGGAGAGAGAGAACCTTAAGCAGGTTCACAAACTTGAGATGACTTGAGCAGAAATCAAGAGTTGGACACTTTACCAACTGAGCCATCCAGGCGCCTCTAGTTCAGTTTTGTCCTTAGTCAAAGTTATGACCTTGTGTGGCTTAGCTTCTCTGGGCCCAATTTCCTTATAAGGGAAATGATAGAATTGAACTCAATACATAGTCTTAATTTCTATAATTACATTTTCTTACTTTTTTTTTTTTGTGAACCTATACCCATAATCTGACATTTTAAGATAAACAGTCTTTAAGATCAAGAATTGTTTTCAGTTTCTGCACATGCATATGCAAGACAGAATGTTTACACTGACCTTCCCTGAAGGTCACTTTGACCACGGAAGTCTCCTCAGCAGCCTTCACATTTAGCTTTTCAAATTGTTCTTTTAGTGTTGGAGTGTTTGATTCACTACTGAGTAATATTTTAGATATCACCTTGATAGTTATCTGGAACTCTGCTGTCAATATCCCAACATTTATATTAGCTACTTTTCTGCCACTTGATCTAAAAATGGTAATGCTCATATATAATAACTGACACTTTAATCAAGAATTAAAACAACACAGGCACTCAGAAGCCCTGCTCATGTCCCTTCAGGTCATTTACCTTTTCACTCCAAGACTGATTTCATCTTTGAATGCCAGAGATTAGCTTTTTCTATTCTTGAACTTCATATAAATGTAATCCTACAGTGTATATTCTGTTTGACATGTTTTACTCACCATTATGTTTGTGAGATTAGCAGTACGCTTTTACCATCAAAATTGGTTCATTCTTCTGGCCATACAGGGTGTGGTTTTGGGAAGATACCACAGTTGATTAACTTTATTGTTGATGAATATTTCAACTATTAGTGTAGATAGTAACTTTGTTCATGTCTTGGAGGTAACAAATTTATTCATTTCTGTTGGATGTATATTTAGATGCATACTTGCTTTGTCATAGGGGCTGCATATATTTATCTTTCATAGATGCTGCCAGTTTTCCAAAGTGGTTATACCAAATTACACACCCATCAGCAAAATGTGAAATTGCAATGGCTTCTTATCTTTGCCAACACTTGTTTTCTGTCTTATATTTTTAGCCCCTCTGGTGGAGATGTGTTTTATTGTGACTTTAATTAGTGATTTCCTGATGATTAGTGAAGTTAAACACATCTGTGGAGGTTTGGTGGCCAGTTAGTATTTGCTTTTGTATTTTCAAGTGTTTTGCCCAATTTTCTGTTGGGTTATCTGCCTTTTTTTATTAATATATAGGAGTTCTTTATATATTTCAGAGAGAAACCTCTTCGCTGGATAAAAATATCCCCTCTCTCTCTGAGTCTTTCCTTTTTATTCTTTTAATTTTGTTACCAAAAGATGAACAGAAATTCTTTAATATCTTGAGATTAATGTTTTTTTCTACTTAGAAATATCTGTATCCTATTTAAGAGGTCTTTGCCTACTCCAGTGTCCTGAAGATGTTTACGTATATTTTCTTAAAAAAATTTAGATCTGTAATCTATCTGGACTTAATATTTGTATATGGCACGAAATTGAGGTCTGTATAGATATCTAAATAGTCTAGTACCATTTATTGAACTGGCATTATCTCCCCCTCACCCCTAGCAGTATTACCTTAATTATAAATTAGGTTAACATATGTATGGGCTCAATCTCAGTATTTCATTTCAGTATTTTACAGTCACTTTTAATATATTTACTATTGGATTACAAAGAGTCCATTGGTAAATGGTGGGCATTTGACTGATCCAAAGATGATGAGGAGGGGCAGCCCCAGTGGCTCAGCAGTTTAGCACCGCCTTCAACCCAGGGTGTGATCCTAGAGACCCGGGATCGAGTCCCACGTTGGGCTCCCTGCATGGAGCCTGCTTCTCCCTCTGCCTGTGTCTTCGCCTGTCTCTCTCTCTCTGTGTCTCTCATGAATAAATAAATAAATAAAATCTTAAAAAAAAAAAACCAAAGATGATGAGGACAATGATAATGGTGAATGCCATCTAATTGGCTACTTACTTTGAGCTAGTATTGTACTGGACACTTTGCCTAATCATTTAAATACTTAAAATAACCTTTTTGAAGAAATTGAGACTCTGGGAAGTCACAGAGCTAATAAATGGCCAAATGTGGATTCTATTCAATGTCCAATTTTAGGCTATAATTGTAGTCACCATATTAAACTACTTTAAGATTGTTATGAGGCACACCTGACTGTCTTAGTCTGTGGAGCAAGGAATTCTTGATCTCGGGGCTTTGAGTTCAAGCTCCACATTCAGTGTAGAGATAACATATTTTTCAAGGTTTTATTTTCAAATACTCAAAGACCAAATCTATACAGAGTTGAAATCTCTTTAATTCTTAACAACCAAGAAAACAAAACTAATTGAAGTAAAATATGAAAAGCCTATTCTAATAATTTGGCATATGCAGGTTAAAACTCTAAACTGAGACTGATTTAGAAGTAAGATTAGTGAAGCCAAGTAAGTTGGCAGCTAGTTTTCCTTTCCCTCAAGAGCGGTGGGACATGAAAACTGATGCTAATTAAAGTTTCATTCATTCTTTAAATTGTCTGAGATTAAAACTGACTGAAGTTTGTGTGCTGCACAAAAGTACCCGGCTAAAGGCAGCTTTGGGGAACTGAAATTCAGTTCACATTCCAGTAGCTGTGCCATGCTTCCATGGCTCTAAGAAAGAACCTTGGAGGACCTCATCTAATTTACGCAAAAGCTCTGGCAGGCAAGGTCAGGTCCAGGTCAGCTCTCATCCTCAAGTTCTACTCAGGACAATGGAGGGTTCCCAAGGGAGGCCTCGGACAGTGCACTCACCTCTGAGCATGCGACCTATACTGCTGGCTCATGAACAAGGGCACCATTTCTGCTTGGTCCCACTGTGACTCAGCTCAGCCTTGGCAAGTGCTCTAGTATAAATAAGCATCATGATTTGCATAATATTTTAGTACCATAATTTATCTGGTACTAAATTTGAGGGCCTGGACTCTTAAAAATTTGATGGAAATTGTGGACAACTTAATATTACCACCTTTGCATATTTTTATGTACCTGGGAAGTTCTCTATGTATTTCAGGGAACTCAAGCACTAGCACATCCATTCCATGGACTCTCTGATCCCTGGCTTCAGAACTCTAGCTTTAAAATTCTACATTATGTATAATAAAAATGTAGTTTGAAAAGAAAGAAGTGGCACTAGGAAATGGTGATACTTGGAGTTTAAACATAGGAAATGGTGATACTTGGAGTTTAAACATGCTTGGTTTTAAGGAAACTTTTTTTTCTCTAAAAGAAAAATACTTAAATGATAACTAAATAGTATTCTTGACTAGATCAAGAAATATACTTTAAGAGGAACAAGTATAGTACAAGGATGCATAAAGTTATATAAGATGTTTAACACAGGTAATACTTGAAAGTCTATCACAGAGGAAGATGGAATGGGAAGAATGATGTTTTCAAAGTGTAAATACTTACACATGTACATACCTAAGTAATAATAACCAATTTTACATTGTTTGAATATGGAAAATCACTAGCAGGGGCCATGCCTTTACTTGGCTTATACTCTTAGATTCTTGTAATTGCAACTATTGGAGTCCAAACCTAGAGAGTGGTGGTGGGGAGAAGGGAAATACTCCATTAAAGAAATGGTTGAATTTCTAAAACCTAATTTTTCCTTATTTTGTTGTCTTTCATAGAAAAACAATGAACAAGTTTTGGTTTAGGAATAACATATTCTTTTAAGGACTTCTAGGCATTTTGAGGCAAGCAAATGCTGCCCCACAAATTACGGAACTATCCCGAGTCACTTTTTTTTTTTTTTGCCCCTGTGAAATGTCTGGGGTGGTCATTGCTCTTACTGATTCTTTGTTCTGGGTTAAGAAAGGCGTAATCTTATTTATAATTGACCATCCATGTTCTTTCTGATTAAATGACTTTAAACATTCTGAAATGAGGCTAGTATTGGGAAGATAGGTTTTCTGATAGTGAATATTCATCTCAGCTTTGAACTACCTATTTTATCTCTTCAGGAATTTAAGACACAAAGTTGTAGTAGAGGGGCTTTTTGCTGACCCATTAATTAATTGAGCCATTCTTAGAAATTTTAGTCATGACTATTTTAAGACTCAATTTTACCTAGCAAAAGTAACATTCTGAGCTATGTAAATAGATACTCACAGAATCATTTCTTAAGGTACATGATATGTAATGTCACCTATGCTTTATTCATAATAGAAAAGCCTACTGAAGACAATTGTATCTACATTTATATTGTAAGGGATAAAATGAAACTTTTGGTTAACTATTACCTATTTTTCTCATTCAATGTTAATTTAAAAAGATAATTCTACTATTTGAGAATTTAGAGAAAAAATTTTATTTATTAAATTAGCTTGAAGACAGTCTGAATTAGTAAAAGATAAATTACTCTTAATGCATGTCATCCCTTGATCTAAATTTTATGGTATAAACCATTAGATTTGGTCTTAATAAATGTGGGAATTTATTTTTAATTAATCTTGAAGACCAACCTAAAATTCTAGTTTCTGGTTACATTGTGTTTCTCCTGTTGATTACAAATGGGTGTCTCCAAAGTGAATATATGGTCCTATATGAGGGTAAATGTTTACCTTGATAAATTTTTTTCAGATTATTACATAATGTGAGACTGTACTTAAAACAGTCCTGAATTATCAATTATTCTGATTTACTGGACTCTTTATTACATTTGAAGGGTCATCAGTAAGGTAATAAATTGTAATGCAGTGTTCCTAGTTAGAGAGTATGAAGAATCATGTGCCTAAGTCTTTCTAAAATAGGTGGACTCCAGATGGATTTCACCACACATGCCATCACATATACAGGTATGCACACACACCTGTGAGCAAGCACATGCACACATAGGCACAAGGGCAGTATCTAATGCAGGAGCATTTCTTTTTTTTTTTTAAGATTTATTTATTTATGAGAGAGAGAGAGAGAGAGAGAGAGAGAGAGAGAGACGCAGAGACACAGGAGGAGGGAGAAGCAGGCTCCATGCCGGGACCCTGACGCGGGACTCCATCCCGGGACTCCAGGATCGCACCCTGGGCCAAAGGCAGGCGCTAAACCACTGAGCCACCCAGGGATCCCCTGCAGGAGAATTTCTAAATGTGTACCAATTTAAGCGTTTTTTAGTTCTTCAATGGAAAAAATGGCTTCTAATAAAAGAAAATTTTAACTTGTTACTGGGGCTTTTGGTTAGCAGGTTTCATTAAAGAAGAGAAGCTATAAATCCTTATGTCTAAAATACATAGAATTTAGAGGAAGAGAGGGCACAGATGTATTTTAAAAAGAATATGTTTAGAGCATAGCATATGAAGAATAATAACTTAAAATAGTAAAACCTGAAGAGAAAAATGTGGCACAGGGGTTTGGTGATAGTACATATAGCAACTGAAAAAGTATTTTTGAAAGATTTTAAAAATTGGATCTTTAAATCTGTGTGTGCCGTTAAAAATCAGTGAAGTAATTGTCTCATAAGATGAAGAAGATGAACTGAGCAGGTACAGGAAACCTGTTGCTGGTTGAGCCTGATGACCCTCTGGTGGAAGAAATACCTAAGATTAGACTCAGAGTTCATTCTGGAATCTGGGCCAATAGAATGTACTTCTGTAGTTTACATTATTATGTTTCATGTGACCATATTTATGTCCCTCTCCCCATTCTCTCTCATGAGTGTCAGACATAATGATCCAACATTCTGGTGTTCATAAAAGTGTCTAACAATCCCAAATGACCTCAATTCTTTTTTTAAAAAATATTTTATTTATTTATTCATGAGAGAGAGGCGCAGAGACACAGGCAGAGGGAGAAGCAGGCTCCATGCAGGGAGCCTGACATGGGACTTGATCCTGGGTCTCCAGGGTCATGCCCTGGGCTGAAGGCAGTGCTAAACTGCTGAGCCACTCAGGCTGCCCATGACCTCGATTCTTAAAGTCAACTCCATAGCTCTGACCTGACTAAAACCCATTCCTCTTCCGGTTTTCTTTTATAATGTATGGCATCACTGTTGACTCAGTTTTACAAGCTATAAACTCAGGCATTATTCTTGGTGCTTCCATTTCCATGCTAATCCCCATTTTAAGTCAGGTACCATACCCTGCTGATACTATCTCCTAAACACTGTTCAGATCTGCACAGCTCTCTATTCCCACTCCCATAACCCATCCCAGCCACCATTGTCTTTTGTCTGAATCAACTTCTTACTTGTTCTCCCTTCCTCCGTTTTGGCCCACTCTTTCATATCTGTTCTCCATATGGTCTTCTGCAATTAGAACTGTATGGTGGATAGTTGTTTCTATATGAGGTTGTTTCCCATTGGGACAATAAACAAAAACTAGGTATGGGTAGAACCCTGCACAAGGGAGGGTGGTGTTTGGAGCAGAGAACAAGAGAGAGAGGGAGGAGGCTGGGGGAATCCACCCTGCCACATAGAACCATATATAGTAGTGGTTGAGCCTTGTGACTCATTAGAACGCATGGGTTCAGATCACAGATCTGTTAGGCTTGTGGCTGGGAACACCTTGCTTAACCTTTGGAAATGTCCTCCTTTGTAAGATGGAGATAATGTAGAAACTAATTTATAGGGCTGCTGAGGGGATTAAGTGAATAATCATGTAAAATACCTGACCTATAGTAAGTACCCAATAAATGTTAGCCATCCTTCTATTTTTATTGGAGTACAATCTAAAAGAGTTAAGGCAATACCACGAGGCCCTGACTAGCTAGGTAGGAAGGATGCAGCATATAAGAAAGCTCCTGCTGCCTGCACAGTGAGAAGGGGGAATGGATGTGGGAAGAAGGGAAAGAAGCAAGACCTGTGGAGGTGGATGGTTCCTGAGCTTGTACACATGAAAGCATTTTCCAAGATAAGCTCTGATTCAAATCGAAACAAAGAAAACTTAGTTATTTGGATGGTTCTGATTCTCTTCCCCAAATATGATTTATTAAGGCAATGGCTTAATTTTCCCATTTTGTGTATGCATATAAGCAGCTATTTTTTGCATGGCAAAGTATTATTTTTCAGTTTGGTGGCCTGCAGGCATTTATTGGATATCTACTTCATTTAGTTTTGGGAAATGGATGTTTTTATTCTAAATAATATGATGGTAGTAGTGATGGACTTACAAGACATTTCAGCTGGAAGAAAATCACCAACAGCTGGTGGTGAACGTGTTCCATGAGTGAAAACTCAGGTAAGATACTGGAGAGCTTGTTTTTTTTAAATTTTTAAAGATTTTTTATTTATTTATTCATGGAGATGCAGAGAGAGAGAGAGAGAGAGAGAGAGAGAGAGGCAGAGACACAGGCAGAGGGAGAAGCAGGCTCCATGCAGAGAGCCTGACGTGGGAATCGATCCAGGGTCTCCAGGATCACGCCCTGGGCTGCAGGCGGCGCTAAACTGCTGCACCACTGGGGCTGCCCAGCTACTGGGGATCTGATGGGACTTTATGTGCTGGTTCACCTGCCCTGCAGGTCAGGCTCCAGTGACAAGTGGAACACTCTTCCACCCACATTTCTAGCCTGGTTCACTCCAGGCTACTCAGTTGGCCCCAGAAAATGAGCTTGTTTCCTATGCATATTGCTAGTGCTGTTTTCCTCTGGGGACTGGCTGAAGGTCGGTAGGGTTCTTGATGCTACTACTTTCCTGGGAGTGTTTGCAGTCACAGAGCCTACTGTATGACCTCTTCGGGGCTAGGTCAGGATCTTACCCTGAGAGTGACCTACATGACACTCCCCCACTGCGCTTTGCAGAGTTACTATCAACTTTTAACAGTATGCTGTCCCATATATTATTCTGGTGCCTGGTTTAACTCCGTGGTTAGGGATCCCTGGGTGGCGCAGCGGTTTGGCGCCTGCCTTTGGCTCGGGGCACGATCCTGGAGGCCTGGGATCAAATCCCATGTCGGGCTCCCTGCATGGAGCCTGCTTCTCCCTCTGCCTGTGTATCTGCCTCTCTGTCTCTCTCTGTGTAACTATCATGAATAAATAAATAAAATCTTTAAAAAAAAAAAAACTCCGTGGTTATTATTGCAGAGTTGAGTCTGTTCTATATGTTTAGGTTTTCACAAACTTTCATGTCCTTGGGGTTAGAAGGTGCTAAATGCCATTTATAGTTATGATCAGTTGTAGAGAAATAGCATCCTTGAAGATACCGCCAAAGAGCATTTGGCAAGATTTATTTGCACTGTGAAATTTTAATTGCCTTAGCTTTAGACCTTAAAGTTTTATTTTGAGGTCAGCCCTGCTCTGTCATGGTAGAACAGAGACTTGGCTGTGTTGGAAGTGTTAGGACGGTAACAGAGTTGGAGTAGCATCATCTAGAGATAAGTTCTAGCATATGTGGACAGAAATGAACGATGGTTTTTTTGTTTGTTTGTTTTTGTTTTTTGCCCCAAAAACTATTGTGTGTTTGGAGGGGGGGAGAATAACTGGTAGTCAGACTTCATTTAGAGAGTCTATGCCTTTGGAGTGCTGTGAGGGGTAAGCTGGCTCAAGAGCAGTATTGGGCAAATAGCTCTTGCGTGGCAAAAGGGAAAAGACAGGGCACTCTGTGTGAAGAAAAGGAGGAGGAAACTCTCCAAAATTTGAATAATATGCTGATGAGAAGTGCTCACATTTACCCTTAAAATCTTATGGAATCTGCCTTTAAGAAATATAGAATGAAAAAGGCAAAACTATAGAACAGTATAAAAAAATCGATATGACTCTCCAGCTACATTGCAGACTCACTGTAATGTTGAACATTGCATCACTGTGTACGGTGAGTTCATTTCTGTAAATATCACAAGGACCTTGTTCTAACATTTTCACTTATAACAAGGTCCTTGAGAACCCCATAGAGTAGAGCATTACAGTATAGCTTTAGTATCATTCAAAAAATTTATTGATGTGTCCGGGTGATTTTTTTTTTCTTTTAAGTCTTGAGCTTATTTTCCTTCCTTGCTCCTTCTTCAAAGGATGATCCTATCTCAGTTCGTATGGGTAAAAGTCTATAAGTTACTGCACTTGTGATCAATTGTATTCGAAACTCCTCCTCAGCCACAGTGTTGTGAGTTCTAGAAATTTTATGTGCAGTGAACTTATCAAAAAGAAGCCAAATTTCTTCTGTGGCTCTTTTATTTTAAAAGCTGCTGAGCATTTTAGTGCAAACATCTTACATTTCGAGAAAACAGGAAATAAAGCTATATTAGATGGAGGCCAGAATGGAATGTTAGTGACTTGTGTGCTTCTACTGAGATTATGTTGAATGCCAGTTGGCCAGACACAGGAACATTTAGATTTTGTTTCTGAGAGGAAGCAGTGCATGGCCATAAGCCACATTAAGTTCATTAGGTGCAATTGCTACATGACACAGTTAATATGGTGACAGAAATAAACTCTTCAGTGACTCAATTCTAGTGGCACCGATTTTAACCAATTTATCAGACAATTGAGTATGTTCTGCACTTGGGATGGATCTTTAAAAAATACGGTGCCCATTTTCTTGTTTGGTTTATTTGACTTTGTAGACACAGTTCAGTTTATGAAGATGCAGATATGTAGTCACTGAGCATGTAAGCATTGATAATGGGGGTTGGTCTGTTGCTGGTGCTTAAGGGAGGTTTTACTAACCAACCTAGAATTCATCTAGAAGATGTTTATATCTGGGAAAGCGTCCAGTGTATCTTGGAGAAGTGCGTGTATATATTTGCTTTCAGTAATCTGTGTAAGAAATAGAAAGGTCAAAAATCACCAATCATAACATCATACAAAATGGATTATGTCATGATTGTTAAATGCTCAAATGAAAATCGGGAGTTTAATTTTTGCAAATAATCACATTACCTATATGACACTGTAGTCTTAATACATTTTATCCCAAGGCATGTTAAATTTTATTTAAAAAAAAACCCCATGGATTATGACTCTTATTCTATTTTAAGGATGAGAAAACTGAATGAGAACAGTATACTAGGAAATAAAGCAAGGAACTGCCAGAGTGGTGGTGGTTCACACAATCTGACCTTTCTGTTATCCACATTTTATCACATCCAATCTGACCTGAAAAGTGGTGTGTTCAGTTCCGAACTCCCTTCATTGTTCTAAACCTGTGTATCCAGCTCCTTATTTATGATTATTTCTGTCTTTCAGCTAGAGTACATAGACTGCTAAGGCACAGCAAGGAGTACTCCTTATTAGAATGACTCAGGCAATATTAGATAATATGCAGATAAATTATAGGATCAAGCTTCATGTTAATCAGTCCCAAGGCCATTTCAGTTGTAGCAATTGGTGCTATGTTAATAGTGCATGCAAAGGTGTTGAACATGTATAATTTAGGGAAAAATTTGCTTAAAATATGTGCTCCTGTAACAACAAAATCAAATCCTAAGGAAATAATCTAGTAATGACATAGATCAGACTGATGAGTCTTTGATAGTTTACCTAACAATTGTCTTTCAAGATTATGCCCATTAGAGAATAGATTCAATGGGGAGAAATGTCTGTTGATTCCTCTTGGAAGCTGGACGTCAAGGACATATCAATTCTATTGACTGTGATATTGGAATTATTCCACGAAATAAAATCAGCCAAACGTGGTAGATATCAGCTTTCTTTAAGTGCAGCACTTCCTGGAGATGGGAAACCTAGAATGAAAGATCTCTTCATATTCTTGATAAGATCAAAGTCCCAAATTATTGCTGAAGACATTTCCTTATACTAATAGACAAACACGATTGTCCGAAATCGACTCTTCTGTGTAAAATGTTGGAGATTGTTTTGTAAGAAAACAAAAACCAGTCTTAATTTGTAAAGCCAGTGAACGTTTTGAAGGGGGTGAGTATATCCTTACCTCTAGCTCATAAAAGGACTACCAAGGTTGAAAAGAAGTCTCTGTTTATACCTACCTTGCTGCCCAGTGATGCTTGTCAGCTCACATCCCAGTTTTTAAACCAATGGGAGGTCATCCTGGCTGTGGGAACCAGGCTGATCCTAACTAGACTACAGTTACATTTTCAGAATGGCTGGGTATCAGATATTTTGTCAATCAAAATAAATAGATAAATAAAAGGGGAAAACAAAGTCAGCGAGTCATCTGATTAAATGGTTGAACATTCTAGAAAAATTGGTAATATGACTGTGACTCAGACTACTACAGGACACTTGCTCTAAAATGAGAAAAGCTGTTAAATTAAGCAAAGGTAATGATAATATTTTATTAGAGGCGATGACAGAGTCAAACATGAAATTTGTTTTTACTGTGTGTGCTAACCAATATGAGCATCTAGCCATATACACAATTAACAACCCGTAAAGGTGACAACTTCTTAGAGATGAGTATTGTGATATTTTCCTGACTAGAGTCACTTAGGTTATTGCCCCAGGTGCTCAAATTTAAAGAAAAGTTCTCCCCACATAGTTTGCTCAGGAGTGCGATGTACCAAATTCATTCATTTTCTATATTTTACACATATTGACTAAAGTATTTTCAATAAACCTTTTATGAGGATATGTGTGGGGAACACTTAACAAATTAATTTTTGATGCCGTAAAGCTTTTGACTTGATACTAAACTTATTTTCTTCAGATTTTGCAAACATAGGCTCTCTTTGGTGCCTTCCAAATGTTAAAAAGGAGGGATTCATGGGTGAAGAAGAAAGTATGATCTGTAATTTTTACCTTATTTCCAGAAAATAATTTGAGAAGGCAGGTATTAATGGTTTGCTTACCTCAAGACTGAAACACATGAAGTCTAAACAACTTACCTCTGTTCACATAATAAAATAATGTAAAACCAAAAATACCATATCATTTCCTAATATTTCATTTCTGGACACTACTAAACCAGACAGACTTTCTCCCTTAATATTGTGAATAAAATGAGTCTCTTAAAATGATCCATCTGGAAATAAATGTGTTTGGGTACACGTGTGTGTGCATTAGTTAGACATTAATTTGCTGCTACCTTCAGTAGCAGGTTGGGGGCCCCTTGGCTATCATTTGAGTTTGAGTGACTGCCATTTGTAGAGTCAGCTTCTTTGGTGCCTCTGGGCAGGAGCTGCTAAGTGTGCTCCCTATTTACCAGGATGGACCTATGGATTTAAGCAGACCTCCTTCTGAACTGGACTCTGTATCATGAAATCCCTCTGGTTCGTTCTCTATTGTCACCAGGCTGAACAATGACCAAGGTCAATATGCAGCATGGCCTCATGCAGTATGGAAAAAAGTATTTTCTATCAAGTAGAAGTTTAAAAGGTTGGGTTTATAGGATAGAAAGCTGGCTTCCCATTTTATTTCCTAGTTTACTTATGTCAACGCCTCCTGAGATACCACCTTTTTTTTGCCAGGCACAGGGTACTGGTATTATGGGAAGTAGTGAGCACTAGGGGCAGTGGCAACCACACAGATGAATGTTTTCATTCTTAGGGATGCCTCAGTACCTTAGTCAGTACAGCATATGACTCTTGATCTTAGGGTCATGAGTTTGAGTCCCAAATTGGGGTAGAATTTACTTAAAAAAAAATAACATGCGTATCATTCTTAGAATAAATTCAGGATCGAATCGCTTCACAAATCCCTATTTTTGAGATTCCAATGCAGTGAAAGAAAGATGCCTGTTTTCCTTCCAGAGCTAGAGAAGGGAGCTAAACCATCTCTCCTTTCACTGGTGGCTAATTGGACTCCCAGTGTAACTGGCTGTGCATTGCTGGAAATCCCTGAAGATGATTTTCTGTGATGTGCAAAACAAAACATGACAAAAAGGAGTTTTTAAGAAATCCAGGCCTGCTAATAGCAGTTAGCCACCTGCTTATTGTGCTGTTGTGTCTTAAAAACAAAAGAAACATTTTGGGCAAACATGATAACTGCATACTATCCAAACAAACTATTGAATTATACAGGAGAGCCTGTGAATTTTCTCTTAAGAAGCAAATACATTTAAGAATCTGCTGTGACAAATCAATATCAAAATGTGTGCAAAATTACAAGAACAAATAGAATGTTGTTTTTGACTGGTTTGTTTATATTGAAACTATATTATTTTATGTGAAGTATGTGTAATAGAGCATTAGATTTGAAAACTCTGTGTTGAATATCATTTCTGACAGCCTTTTTTAGGGTCACTAAAATTCCAATAATTCAGTCTAGAATTGAAGTCGATTCCAGAGAAAAATTTAATATAGTCTGCTTGCCTGCCAGCTTCAACATAGTTTCAGAGCATTGAAATGGTTTGACACATTGAAATATAAAGTGCATTTGTCATATCTATTGGTGGAGTATTTTATGTGATCGCATCTAACAAAGATCAAGTTAGAGTAAAACTTATACTGTTTTTTTTATGTGTTTGTGAAGAGGATTTTGTTTTATCTTGTTTTCTTTACAGTCTTGATTTGATTTATTACAAAGTCCAATAAACTATTCCTAGTAATAATAAAGAAACACATTGCCTGAACCAATTTTGAAATGCAGTGGAACATCTCTATATTACCACAATCATTTGCTGTTTCAAAGACCCATATGAATTCAGGATTGTGTCACAGAAGACATACTTTCTAAATGAGCATGAGGTTAGAATGGAGTTTCAATTTCCAAGTCTAGCAAATAGAAATGGGGTAATTAGGAGAAACTTTATAAACCTTTGAACCTCAGCTTTCTCATCTGTAAAATGGGGTGATAATAAGCTTATGGATTTTTTTTTGTTGTTGTTGATTTCTTTTGCTTTGGTAACGATTTAAGATGTTAGTTGTGTAACCCTAACTTGGTGCCTATCCCCTACCAGTTATTCTATAAGAAGCTTTATTGTATTCTTATGGCTTCTGGGAATTACATTTATGGAAGGAAATCTACAGAAGATCCAGGCATGAGCATACCAGTAAATTCTGTAATGAGACCCCAGTATTTTTACTTTTAAAAAATATTGCCTTAGATATTACAAAAATCACTTAATTTTCCCAGTATATATTCAATCTTGCATGATTATTTATGTTTGAGCCATTTGGGGCTGCTTGTGGTGAAAGTATAATGACCAAGTTGATTCTGTTTCAGAGAGTTCATTGAGCACAGATTAGCTCAGCAGCAGTGCCATTGATGGAAGTATACAGATCTCTCACTGTTACATTTATATACTCATGCACTCATAACCTTTTATCTATAATTCCTATGTCGATTTTAAGTTACTAATACAAATAGACTTAAATAAATACAACTTGAATACCAGTTCTTGACGACTATTTCTGGATCCCGTCTAAGAGCTTCCAGTAATAGTGCTTAGCTGATATGCTTACAGTATATTATATTGACTGATGAATTCTGTTGAGCAGAAGTCCTTTCAAGACCCTCATCATTCAGTATTCAATTTATGTAACAAATCTCATCCATTATGTACATGTGTATATAGATGCATTTATACACATATATAATCTTAATATATCTTAATTTGAATACTTAAAAATTTTAAATATTTTAATACTTAGCCTACAGATTTTTATGTAGGACTGATGTTTTATGATCTGCCTATATAGTATAAAATGATTGGATTGAGTTATAAATTGAAGAGTCAATGAGTACCTGAGACTGTTTCCCAGTGTGTGTTCTACTTAAGTTCTACAGTGTTCATAAGAATTATTTAAAATAAGGTTTCCAGGGGATGCCCGGGTGGCTCAATCAGTTAAGTGTCTGCCTTTGGCTCAAG
Source organism: Canis lupus familiaris (assembly GCF_011100685.1). NCBI lineage: Eukaryota > Metazoa > Chordata > Mammalia > Carnivora > Canidae > Canis > Canis lupus. The sequence goes on from NC_049229.1 coordinate 12,271,877, forward strand.
TCATGATCCCAGGATTCTGGGATGAGCCCTACATCAGTGGCGAGCCTGCTTTTTCCTCTCCAGCTCCCCTTACTTTCTCTCACTCTGACTCAAATAAAATATTTAAGATAAGGTTTCTAGGTTGAAATAAGTTTGGAAAACATGGAGTTAAAGCATTTTTATGGTAAAATTTCTTAAAGCATTTAGTTTGTTCATTGGTAAATTACATAATAATAGACCATAGGAGGTTGTGATATGCTGCTTCCCTAAACTTTTTCAATACAAAAGCCCTTTCAATTTTTCTTAAAGTCTTTGCAGCATTAATAATCAATAGAACATACTTTGGAAATTCTAAGTTTAAAGGGAATGTGCTACATACTTTGCTGTATCAGTAGGTCTGTTCTGGAGATGGTAACAGCCACAGCTCTTTGAACGGAGAAAATTTTACTTAAATTGTTAACTATATGTCATATTCTTAACTAGGGTAAAATGAAAACCCTGACCTATCATGTAGAATAACAATTATGGGACATGAGTACTACCATTAGGACTTGGGGGACAAGAGAAGAGGATGGAATTAATACGACTTGGAAGCTCAGAGGAAAAACCTCTGAAATCAGACCTCTGAGGAGGGGACACTGACCAGCTTGTGCTGGCATCTCTAAGGAAGTGGGTCATGAGACAGATCCAGCAAGTGTTAGAAACGTGGCAAAATGTTCAGCTGAAGAAACTGCCACTGCTGAGGGGATACCGACAGAACCAGCCAAGAAACACACGGAGAGAAGGTCTCAGTGTCCTTGTTCAGCCTTGTAGCCTCCTTCTTGTGCTTCCATGGCACTGTCTTAACAGAGCATCTGGTTAGGCAGAACTGGGGTTTTCCAGCCCTAGCAGTTTGAGGCAGGGCAGAGAAGGATGGTTTTGAAGCTGATAACAATAGTTAATTGGCACAGTTGCTTTATTGAGAATCCTGGCTCTTAAAAAGAAACGTTAGAATTATTTCAGAATGGTCTTATTGTCATCTTAGATTGAATTTGCTATAGTAATTCAAAAGCAAACCAACTCACTTTATAATTTATATCCCCAGGAGCAATATTCCATTATTACATTAATACTCCATTATTAATGTACAGATTTCCCAACATAGAAGGGTTAGTTTGAACTTACTTTGAATCATTTAAAAAAAAATACACTTTTGAAGGCCTGCACAGTTCCTAGCTTTTTAATGCTCTTCACATTTTTTCTACTTCCTGGGATTCATATGCAGAGAGACATTTGAAATCAAACACACAGGGATTCAAGCAGCACAGACTGTGCTGTGCTACTGATAATCTGTGAGATGCTAACATGGTGGTAGGGTTACTGCTTTATGGAAGACTAGGGTGCTTGACAGACTTTGTTGGTTAGTCAAAGAGCACGTTTTCCAAGAGTCATCAGTAATGACTGAGAAATGCAGTCCTACAAATGTAATCAGCAAACAAAAAATTCTTTCTGTATAAGCCTTAAATTTACTTAGGTTGCTGCAAAAAAAATTTTAGCAAGCACAGTTTGGCTTTGCCTTTTCTGTGGTGTTAAGTTCTCCTTATTGACCAGATCCAGTTTGACATTTACAACAGCCCAAGAGAAACCCAAGCAGCATTACAAGTCAAGAAATTAAGGAAGGAGCTTCTAGGAAAGAGCTCTCATTGATACAGTAGGCAACATCTAGAGACTCTGTGTGTTAGATGAGGTTCCAATGCTGTGATTAAAAGGTGCAGGCACTCATAGTAAAGTGGAAAGAGGTCTAACAGGCTATGGAAAAGTTGACTTTAGAAGATGGGAAAAGAAGATGCTCATGACGGTAACGAACTAATGAAGGCTGGAAGAGAATAAGATTCTTATTACAAGGAAGATGGAGAATCTTGGGGGAAAATGATAGTGATGATGTGACATTACAGAGTACTTACCACGGTCCAGTCTTGGTTCACGTGCTTTGGGTATATTAAGGAAAATAATATAAAGGGATCAGAGGGAGGCCCAGAAGACAGTGGGTTGAGAAAAGGCTGTTGGCTTTGATCTTTGGGAGGGTTATTTCTGACATTGGTGGGAAAAGTATTTTAACACAGTGAAAGTATCAGATACCAGGTTTCAAATGTTTAAGGATAGAAGGATTGATAAGGGTTTCAGTGCAGAGAGTTCAAATTACTCTTCCTAGAGCTTTGTCAATGGAGTAAGAAAGATCACACAGTCCTGTCTACTTTAGATGAGTTGGGTATATTTAAAGATTGAGGTGAACATGTAATGCTGAGGCCATAAGCTCTCCCATCGAAGTCTGAGACTGTGATGGACCACCAACTTCTTTTTGAGGATAAAGCAATGTAATTGTGAAAAGAGCAGTGTGTGCCCCATATGGTATAATGTCTTGACTAAGGTAGAGCTATTGAGTAAAAAAAATGCCTAAGAAATGTATACTGTTTAAAAATCAAGCATATGAGTTACTGGAATATGAAAATGGCAAAAAGTTGCCTTGAAAGTTTTCCATAAAGTTGTAAGCCACTGGGTTGCCTTTAAGTGGATTTTTTGAGGGAATCACTCAAAATACCACTCTGTTCAGTAAGAGTAGATTTTTAGTTGAGTCACAAAAGGCATAATGGCTCAGTGCTTTGCTGCACTATCTCCATACATACTGAGTTGATAATTTAGAAGTTAAACAGTATATATGCTGCTTTGTGTTTTCTATGAAGTAACCTTTGATTCATTTTATAAGGGCTAACCCTTGTTAGGAATACTGTGTAATAATTTACATAATTTCTCAAGTCCCAAGATGAGCATGTGTTGTAGTTCAAATCTGAAACAAATGTAAATAACTTCTGAAATAAGTAAACATAAATATACATACAGACATATAGATATTGTGGGTATGAAAATAAGTATGCTTGTATAACCTCTCCCCAGTTTATTTAGTTGATGAGGTGTTTATGAATGTCTTCCTTTAAAATAACTTACAATATATTACTAAGATAAATATTATATTAGGGGCATGCTAACTGCTTTAACAACTAAAATTTTAATAATACCATTGTTCCTTATTTTGGAACTTTCCAGTTGCATGTATCTGGTAAGTAGGAAGTTACTGCTTCCCTCGGTCATTTTGGTGACCCATACTGATAGAAGTGACCCTGCCATACTTCCAGAATCATTCTCGGTATTGTTACCCAGTCATCTACAAGCAGAAGAGAGCAGGTCGCATTACCCAGGGAAGCTTATGACGGGCCAAGCCTAGAGTAGCACACAGTCATTTCTCTCATATTCTATTGGCTGGGACTCCATCACATGGCCACATTCAGTTGCGAGGGAATGTGGAACATGTAGTCCAACAATATTCCCAGAAGAAGAGAAAGTGGTATTTTGGTGTACTATCTGTTGCCAAAATATTTAATAAATACTGATTTTGAGAAAGTGTTAATAGGATATTGCTTTATAATATAAAATCACATATCATATTCTTAATAATTATACACATTCCTAATTTGTATAACAAATACACATGGGTATTGAAGCATTTTTTAAAAGGTTTTATTTATTCATAAGAGACACACAGAGAGGCAGAGACATAGGCAGAGGGAGAAGCATGCTCCATGCAGGGAGCCTGATGTGGGACTTGATCCCAGGATCCGGGGATTGTGCCCTGAGTCAAAGGCAGATACTCAACTGCTGAGCCACCCAGGTGTCCCAACCTGAGTATTAAAGCATTTTTGTAAGGTGATGTGGAGACAAAGGTGGTTCAAGGCCAGCGGGGATTTTCACTAAGAGGGATTTTGTCTAAGAGGGTCACTGTCAAAAACATGGTGTAGAGCTATTGCTGTACAAGTAGACTTACCTGAAACAAGTACCTGAGGACTCTACTTCTATTGAAGGGGAGTCATTTGCTATTGCTAAGTAAGTATCTAGTATAGTGACAGAAATAGCTTTATTGTTGAGAACTTGGTAATAACTAGGATGTCAAGAGTTGTCTGTAGGAGGCAAAGAGTTTGCTAATGGTGTTTCTTTGAATTACTGTGTTGTGTTCACATAGATTTGATTGTAGTCAAATTTGTGTTTTTAAAAATCAAGTGCGTTTTGAAGACTTGGTCATTTCTTAGATGACACTATGGAAATCTACCTGTGAAAGGTCATAGGTTTCTGACAGAAAACAAAATCCTATTGAAATTGGAACTTATTTAATATAAATTAGCATATCTTATTAAAACAATAATTAACACTTCCATTTACATTATTAAATAGCTGAAAATAATTTGTTTTATTTAGTACATACCACTGGAAGTGAATGAAGACTGTAAGTCATTTATATCAGTTTTCCTTGACATTTTTTGGTCAGTTGACTCATTTTTGCCCTTTCACTTTTTGTCAACCAGAGCAGAAATAGCCTAAACTTCTTCTCTCAATGTCTCTACAACTTATGGTTAAAGAATAGATTATAGCCATGATTATTTACAGGTGAAACTGTTTTTTTTTTTTTTTAAATCTGAGGGTGGTGTTTTTCCTAAAGTTGAAGTAGATCTCAGGTTTGGGGGTGCATATTCTAGTCCAGTTCCCCATTTTCTTGTAAGGAGTTGCGTTGAATGACTGCTACACAATGAAATTCTGTCTTCTTTTTTTCTTAGAGTTCAGTACTGTGTATCACATTTTATTTTTACATATTTAAAGGTACTTTAATATTATATAATATTGCAGTATTAGTAAATATGCAGTATTATCAGGTATCTTTGCATATGGGAGTTAGAGGTGGTGAATTGTCCTTAAAAGAAAAAAAAACATTTCAAGTAACTATTTTTTTTTAAAGATTTAATTTATTTATTCATGAGACTACACAGGAGAGAGAGGCAGAGACACAGGCAGAGGGAGAAGCAGGCTCCATGCCAGAAGCCCGATGTGGGACTTGATCCTGGGTCTCGATCCTGGGCTGAAGGCAGCGCTAAACTACTGAGCCACCCGGGCTGCCCTCAAGTAACTATTTTAAAGTTGATTTAATTATCACTATGTGCAACAAAATCCTAGAATGTTTACAGCCTCCTCTTTCCTTTAAGAAGAAAGTAATTATAAATATTTTACATACTTACAAAGATACTGGTTTTTGCTCTTCTGCTCCCTTTTTCTCCCATCCTCTTCAAAACTTCCACATCAACCACTGTATTTCCATATACAGTCCACCTTATGTTGGAAAAGGCAAGTTATATATTTCAGGCTTTTTTTAAACTTTATAAAATCTACAAATGAAAAAAACTTTTTGTTATACATATGCTTGTTACTTCAGTAAGATCAACAAAATGTTTAGGAGCACAAACAAATTCATTAATTATCTTTTGTATCCAAGGCAAAATATAGCAGGCAAGTTGAAAAATGAATTGTTTATTTTTGGAGGGGCTGGGAATAAAGAACAATGAAACTTCCAAATAAAAGTAGTTGGACCTTTTTGCTGTGGATTTGAAAATAAGTCCAGAAGGCTGAGCTTAATATAACATGTGGCAGGTGGCCTGCGTTTGCCTGGAGAATTCCTTTAGGGCAAGACAGCTCAGCAAACACATAAATCCTTTTTTCTCTGTTATCTAGTAGCACATTTAGTTGCCATGGGGATTTTATTTATGCAGCAGATCCTCTGCAGTTCAGTTTGTGCCTAAAGTTTAACCGTACAGCTGTTACCGTAAATGCTACATGGCAATATTTTCCAAACACAGACCCTAGAACAAAAAGAACATTTTTTCCCCAGCATTGATTTTGTTTTTTATGTTCTGAAACATCTTAGTAAAGTATTACTATATACCAGGAAAACTTCACAGGTTCCAGCCAAGCAATTGGTATCATTTCATGTTACTTAAATTGTTCTCTTGGTAATAAATTACATGAAAATGTAGCAAATATATTTTCAATTAGGGCAAAATTTTGCAAGTTGAAATGAATAGCTTATTATTACTCTGTATCTTGAAAGCAATTTGATCTCCCTCCTGCCCAGAACTGTTAACTTCTTAAAGGAGTTTAGATCAAATGATCAGACAAATACTTGATACTCTGCAACTTCTCACTTCCACAGCGCCTTCAGTACTTTCCCCCCACTATTTTTAGTGGAGAAGGAGGAAAACAAGATAGAAAAATGGTGATTGCTTTTGCAACAATCACGAGATATCTAAGTTTCTCCAGCTCAGGGCTAGGTCCTGATTTGGAATGAATTGCTTTTGTTTAGTCTTGATTTGTACTACACCAGATAAATCACCAGTATGTCTCCTTTGTGTGAACAGCATGGATTGGTCAATGAAAAGGGGAACTGATGGTTTTAGATGGAATGCATAAAATTACCTCACACCATCTGTGTCACAGCACACCAGGAAAATGATTAAAGGAGAACTTGAAATCCAGGTAAAGTTGCTCCCTTAGAAGGAAAGTAAAGCATTCAGAATCAAGATAAATTTTTCTCATCTTCCCCCCCATATGATATTTTTGTATGGGAAGTTGACTGTTTCAGAAAACTATTGAGACATGATCCTTGCAGATGGTTCTGCTCTAGTTAGATGGTCAACATATAAAATTTGAAATGATAAACTAAATGCAGGCCTTCTGCTTAATGCCATATATTCTTGGCAATAACCAAACAGTTTAACATCGAAACTGTATTATTACAGTAGGAGTCATTAAAGATCATCTCTGCTAGGAACATACACCTTTTAGATATTTTATCTTTTTATTACAAATAGCCACATAAGTCTGAAAATGAATTTTTATGTCATTACTCGAATAAATTAGAGATTTTAAATGGCAACTGTTATCAAGTTTTGTCTACAGAGTGGATACTTTAAGTGTTGAAGGCACTGCACCACCTGTAAGAGGTGATGGCAGTCTCTTGCCATTTACTGCACGTTTTTAGAAAAAGTATTTCATGTCACTTCTTTAGGGGTATTGGAAAGCAAACATACATGCTTCCTTGTACCCATATAATCAATAGTATTATGGGCAAGTAATTCAGTTTTCATGAAGTCATTTCTTGAAGAAAGTCATCTACCTTATTGACTCATTATGACATTGGTAGTCAAAGTGTGGCTCATGGACCATTAGCATGGGCATCACCTGGGAGCTTATTAGAAGTACAGAATTTTGGTCCCCCATCCAATATAGACAAAATCTTCATGTTGGTAAAATGCCCAATTGATTGCTATGCCTATTATGTTTGAGAAGCATTGGTCTTTGAGCCATAAAGCTAGAGCTAAAATTGTACTCACCATTGTTGTGAAAGGGAAGCATAGTTTCATCAGCTATTTCAGGACCTGCTAGAGGTAGAATACCTTAATATTCTTTTTAGTTTTCTATTCTTTTGTATTTTCATCATCTATACCCACACTCTCAATTCTGTGTTCATTCTTCCTCCAGTCTAGTGATAATTAGTGCCAAACTTCTTTCAGAAATATAGATTGACCAGCTACTTACACCACTCAGAAAGTTTGAGTCATATTCTCTTCTGTCTTTGGATCCAATCCGCTTTTTTGTCCTCCTCTTTTAACAGTCTGCCCTATGAACCTTGACCCCAGATCACAACAAATGACTCCCCATGCCCTGGACACATGCTCTCTTTGCAACTCTGTGCCCTTTCATATGCTATTTCTTCTGCTGGGAATATTCCTTTATTTTCCACGTGACAAACTTTGATTCATATTTGAAGATTCATTTAGTTCCAGTGTTTTCTAGGTGAGGCATTCATTTTTATGCAAACAGAATGAGTCACCCTTTCCATAGGGTATCTATGGTATTTATACAAACCTTTGTTACAGTTCTTATGACCCCATGTTCAATCTATTATTTACTTAGGAGTCTGGCTGCCTCACTGGATCACTGCTCCTTGAAGACGCTACTATTAACCAGTTTACCTGTGTCTTCCCAACACCTAGGAAGGTAGCCAGCCCATAACAAGTGCTTATTAAATAAATGAGTGCCAAATCCACCTAAAAGAACACCTTTTTAGCAATCAGAATGGCTAATAAACCGAGACTTCAGGGTAAATCAATCCCTTCTTTGTGCTATAACCTTTTATTAAAAAAAAAATCTGTTCTGAGAGAATCAGTTTTGATATGGTGGAAATAGGATAACAGAAGAGCACATATAAAGTAGGATATGAAAAACAGAAGGACTTGAATTGAAACATTGCTGAAGACGCTTGAAAGTTCAACTGTGAAGAAACTGGTACACTGGAGAAACCCAAGAGTGAAATAAAAATGGTTTCCAAGGATTTGATTATATTCAATGTGAAAATTATATCACCCTTTTTACAGTTGGAAGATCAGCCATCACTTTGATATGCAGTTGAAAATTAAAAGTTTATCTTTGAAAATAACATTCTAAATGTACCTTTAAAACAGTGTATTTTACTTTTAAAAGATTTCCATATGCACAAATAATGTTACAGTGTTAAAAGAATTAATGTAGGGCAAAACGAACACACTAGATTTTTCTTCAAATGTAAATGGTAGTGGTTTGTATCAAACCAGGATTTTCCTTTGTATAAATGTTGACATAGAAACCACACAGGCTGTAAAGGAATGCACTTATGCTTTTGGACTAGACCTACTATTGTACATTTTCCTGTTGTTTGTCTTATACCAACTGCTACAGTTTGAACTCATGGCAGTATTTCTAAGGTATGCTGGGAAACAAAATGCAAAGTTTGAATATTTCTTTGATGACAGTGGGAAACTTAACTATATAACCATCAACTTTACCTAGAAGAGGGAAACTTTAGATGCACATACCACATTTACTTTGAATAATAAGATTTGTGAGATCTGGGAAGAGACAGTGCTGTGGAAATCAATAATGTTTCTAATTCTCACTCAGTTCAAAAAACTTTTCATTTTTTAATCTGTATTTGCAAAATTAAAAAAAAAACTTCCAATTTGTATTTTGCAAAATCTTTAATCTTTATTTCACTCAAATGAGAGTTTTGGGTTCTAATGCTATTAGTAATGTTGGACAAGTGTTTTAAGGAATCTGTGGTCCTTATGGTTCTCAGTCTGGTGTTATGCTATTCATAGGTCCAAACTTGACTTTATTTTTACTATGCATTGTGAAAGAGCTCAAATGTTTGATAGGACACAGGTTTCACTCTACTACAAAGCTTGAAAGGTCTAAGATACTCTATAGTCGTTAAGAAGATTGAGATGGCTTAGGAGAAACAAAGACTGAGGGGAAGAAGTTCAAGAATAAAACAATTTAAGGAGCCCTTTACTATTGAAAAAGGTTTTCTTGAAGTCAGTGAGAGATCACATTCAGATGTTTGTTGTGGAACTCCTGATTATAAAATCATTAAAATGAAAGGTTTGTTTTCAGTTATGTAGACGCGAAAGAAAACAAAGTGACACTTTTACTAATTAACACTTTGGGAGTATTATTTTGGGAGAAGTAATTCTAGAAAACCTGAGAATATGGTTGGGCTGTCGCTGCTGCACAGGACAAGGATATATTTCTTACCCTTTTATTTAAATACAAAGGACTGTCATAAACAGTACTGCAGATGGTCACTGATGGGGTGTTTTAGCAGTTACTTAAGATGGTCACTGATGGGGTGTTTAAGCAGTTACTTAAGATAATCTCTAGTCATATTTGGGGCATAGATTATATTAACTCAAGGCAAATCAAGTGATTCTGGAGAAATAACAGCAAGCTTTAAAACAGATGAGATAAATACAGACTAAAGGAGAGAAAAATGAGTGGTCAGAAGTATATTCTAATCTGTTTCTTTTTTGGCAGCCGTACAAGGATCAATTAGGATTAATATGCTGAAATCCATAAAGCTGGCAGTGCTTCCCATGAAGTTCTATAAGGGAAAGACTGTGTGTATTTCTTTGGGAAACTAGACAACTCACTGAAACCACTTACCCCCTAATAACAACAGGGGAGATATTGGGCACTGAAAGATTTTTTTTTTTTTTTTTTTTTTTTTTTTTTTTTTTTTTTTTTTTTACTGAAAGATTTTTGAATGGTACTTGAAAGAAGAATGGATACTTCTCCTGTATCGTAGGGGTGCATAGAATAATGGATAGAGCAAGGCATAGACTCTGAAGCTAGACCACTTGGATTCAGCTCTTGGCTCTATCTATAATTAGCTCAGGAATCTGGAGCAGGTCACATCATTGCCATGTGCCTCAGTTTCTTCATCTGCAAAATGAGGATAATAATGCTGTTTACCTCTAAACAATCGTGAGGATTCAGTATCACTCAGAGGAATAGAGTAGTCAGTGCTTCATAATATTACTACTAAGAAATGAAAGAGGTATGTTAATGGATAAAAACTATAAACAGGAGACTGATAAAATGTTTTTATTGTCAACAAAAATATAAGCTATCTGATGACTTTTGGGCAGAAACCATACTGCAGTAGAGAAAATTGATAGCATAAGAATATCTCAAGACAGAATATTTAAGAGGATAAGACACTGTCTTCTAAGCAAATTTTATAATGCAGTGTAAAACCAGAAAGGTGTTTAAACATGGCAATTAGTTTTGGAAAAGAAGAGAAGATGTTTCAAGAAGAAAAGGGCAGTGATGAGTTTCATAACATCAAGAAGTGAAATAGTGACTGCCTTTCAAGGCTCATAGCAGAGAAAATGCACAAGGAAGCTATTAGAAATGAAAATAATTGAAAGTGAATTTGGAGTAGAATTAGTTCAAGAAGCTAAAGAACTATCTACATTGACAGGATGAAGGCGAAAGATGGGAGAAATACTTAGAGGACAAAGAAAAAGGAATATACACTTTGTCCCATTAAAAAGGAATATATACTTTCTTCTATTAAAAAAAGTAGCCTTCCAAGAACAAGGGCTTTATTTTCTTTGACTTTCCAGTATCCCACCCTGTGCTTAATGCATAATGCACACTTAAGTATTTAATGAATTTGTGAATGAGTGCATGTAATTAATGGATTAATTAATAGATTCAGGAATTAAATTTATGAACAAGTAATTTATATGAACATTAGAAAGAAGTAGGTCATATACAAAATTTAACTCTTAAATTTCAAGTTTCTTATTTATACTTCAGGGCACTGATTTTAAAAATTAAGAGTTAAATAATAGAGAATTTCTCAGAATTAGATAAAATTAGGGAAAAATTAGAATGTACTTTCTGCTTAAAATTTTATTAAATACAGAGGTATTAAGGATTTAGAAGCAAAAATGGCTACTTGAGAGGTCCAACTGTCATCATCAGACTATGAGAAAAGGCAGAAATTTTAAGTATGGATATTACTCACCTCAGAACTTTATGGAGAATTATCTATTTCCTTGAAATAGTTTTGGACATTCCCCAGGTACTTTTCCTCAAATGGAGAAAGATGAATGTCTGTGGAACACAGTTCAGTTGCTTTATCTCATAAATGCTCTTGACGTGTTCAAACCTAGGGTGTAAAACATTTGAGGGACTATCATGACAACTAGGATTAGAGGTTTGAAGAAAGAAACATGAATTCCTAAACCATAGCTATTGGGAAACATTACAGGTTGCTTTATTAACAATAGTAATGTTATTAGATGGGTTACCTAGTTTTCATCAAAATAAAGAGCAGAAAGCATTTTAGGGTAGCATCATCCATTCCAATGATCACTAATTTGGGCAACATGCTTTGTAAAGGCACTGAACACAATGACAACTGCCCCTGTTAGTGAATTAGGAAAGGTCACAGGAACAGCCACCACTTAGCCTTCAGCTGTTTGCATAGGCTGTAGATACTTCATGAAAAATGAACTGGCAGATATAAGATCTGTGGAGCATGCTAGTTTGTTTCTGTTTTGTTTTTAGATTTTATTTATTTATTTGAGAGCAAGAGGACACAAGCAGCAAGAGAGGAAGAAGCAGACTCCCCACTGAGCAGGGAGCCCAATTTGGGGATGAATCCCAGAACCCTGGGATCATGACCTGAGCCGAAGGCAGATGCTTAGCTGACTGAGCCACTCAGGTGCCCCTAGTTTTTAAACTGCAGTCTTCCAGTGGTGGTCAACTGTTAAAAATTAATGGAAGCTTTTCAATTTTATAGTGTCCTGAGTATTTTTCTCTTAGGTTTTTGATTACAGACACCCCTTATCTACTTGCAGGTGACAGTAGAGAATAGAAAAGACTAAACAATAAATGTAAAACTGCATATATTCTTTACTTTGGCAGGTGTTTATTGAGTATTTACTACTTGCTAGACAAAGACTAACCCAAAACAGAACGGATGCTGCCACTGTACTCTAAGCCTAGTCTGGAGGATTATCATAGCTTTCTTGTGCTCAAAAAATTCCTGGAAATGTTAAAAATGTAGATCATCAGGTATTAAACTGAGATGGCTTCTATAGCTGTGTGTATCAGGTGAGGTGGGGAAAAGGAAGGGATGGAGGCCCATAATCTTTGTTATCAGACTATATGTGTGATGGTGATGTGTGTCGTTTGAGAAACACACTTTGAGACTCATTGGGCTAGTGACCCACTAAGGTCATTTCTCAGTGCAAGAGGCATCAACTGGGATAAATGATGAGAAGGTCTTGGCCAGCTTGAAAGGGTTTGGTTGGTGAAGTGGTAGAGAAGGAAAGGTGGCAGAGTGCTCTAGAACACAGGGAAGAACAGGTGTAACGAATGACAGTTTGTGCCTTTATTCTATGTTGTGGGCTCCTCTTAAACTTAATGTTGCACCAGAGTTCAACAAGCATGTAGTGAACAGATTCCACTTACCACTAAAGGTAACAGTTGTTCCCAACTCTAGAGGCGTTCACAGTTGGGGACACGAATATAGTCATGTGGTTTAAATTATTTAAATTTCTGAAATGCTTGTTGGTTAATACCTGTAACACATGTAAGCCATGAGGCATAATAAAATATATACCTGACTGTACCACCCAGTTTAAAAGACTAGTAAATGTTAGCAGTATCTTTGAAGCTTCTTGAATTTTCTCTGATCCCATATGTCCCCTACTGACCTACACTGATTTTTTTTGTAGTTGTTTATTGATCCCTGTTGTTGAATTTTTGTTTTTGTTGTTGAAATTTTTAAACTCAAAATTAATAATTTGGGGCAGGTTCTTTGGTATTTTCTGTGTTAATGTCACATCCTTGAATCACAGTTTTATTTTTTACTGTCCTTGTTTTATTTCTGATTTTAAATGTGATTCTTTTGCTATTTAACTACCAAGACTTGCTGTAGTTGTTTCATGGGTATCTGTCATTTAGTTAAGGAAGCCTGTGAGTATGCTAAAAAGTATTTTGTTTGTTGATTGTGAATTTGCATGGAATTTGATTAAGTGGTTTTTCTGCATGTATTGATGATATTGTCTGATTTTTTTTACCTGTAATCTATTAACATGGTAAATTACATTTAAAGATTTTTTTTAGTATTGTGTTTTTGATACAAAACCAATTTGGTCCTGAAATTTCCCTATTTTAGACACTGAGGAATTCAGTTTTCTAACATTTGTTGTAGTGCTTTTGTCATTTATTGAGATTATATAATGTAACACTTTTTAGGGTTTATGAGTGGTCCCCCTCTTAGTCATTTGAGTGAGTCTCATGACCTTATAATATGATGACATGAATTCAGGAATTTTATCAATTCGGTTGGGCCATGTGGTCTTTATTAAGACGTCTCTGGTGATGTTTACAAACATTGTGTACTAGTGTCACATCAAAATGGTATGCTCGCTGAATATATGAAGTACTGAATATGCAGTGATGAAAGCATCCAGTTGTTAGTAGGACTTTGTTGTTGTTCAAAAAGTGTATATTCATCAGTGAAAGGGGCCATCAACTAGGAAATAGAAATAGGCTTGCCCTGTAGTTCAGGGAATCCCCATCTATGGGCTTCTGTTTCATTCATATCCAAATGCCTTCTCAGATCTCATCATTAATCAGTGATCTCAATCCCTTCTTTGCTCAGTTCCTTGGCTCCATTTCCTCTCCTATGGGTAGTCTGTTACTTACATTACCTTGAGGTTCTTTCTCCTACAGCCAGGCTACAGAAAAGACAATAGTTTCTTCCTGCTCCTTTATTAAAAAGAGGTTCATACTCATTCACACTCTTTGCATTTTACTGGTTTTGACATTTATTGCCTTAGAAACCTGGCAGGTGCTAACCATAAAACCAAACACGGGGAAGTTGGAAAGCTTCCTGAGTTCTCCCTGTGTTGGTCTCTAGTATTTTATTTTTTTCTCAGAAAAGAAAATGGAAAATCCTAGAGCTTTATTATTAGGATGTGGCTCATCTTCCTAAATCTGTACCCCATAAATATACAATCTTCCAGATCTACTAAAATATCTCTTCTTTTCCTGCATCCATGATGGATCCACTTGATGCAAATTCACAAAGAACTAAGCAGGTAATTTGTGTTCCTAAAATCACCACTAAGGGATGCTTACGTTTGCAAACTGCTTCCCAAACCAGGAAGTATCTAGCCTGGACCTGTATTTATTTAGGTAACTAACATGGAGTTCTATGCTCAGTGGTAGCAGAGAGGTAAAATTTTGACTTTTTATACCTTTGAGAAATATACAAAGCTGTTATGGTTTAACTTCAGTAATAAAATTTTGGAATGCTTAGGATATAAAAAAAATAACCATAAAAATTAGTGAAATTAGTGAACTGTGAAAAACCTCTTTTAAATATTGATGACACTATTTTTGGTGAAAAGTTGGACAGTGATTAAAACAACTGAAGAGTGAGCACAATTAAGGAAATACAAAATCAAGAGAAGGATAATCAATCACATTGGTTGCATATACTTTTTAAAAAGTATATTACATCTATCAACAAATGGATGTGAGATCCATGTGGAAAAATAATTGTGTTTCTCAATTAACAATACAAGTTAAAACCCATTGAAAGAAACCTCAAGAGATTTTTTCTCATTCTTCTCATATATTAGAATTTTGTTGTATTAAATATTTCTTTAAAAAGGTGTTATGAAGGAGTTAGAAATATCATTTTATAAACATCCATTTTATGATTAAAAACAATATTTGAGCGGTGCCTGGGTGGCTCAATCAATTAAACAGCCAGCTTGATCTCAGCTCAGGTCATAATCTCAGGGTCCTGACATTGAACCCCACAGCGTGAGCCCCTGTACTGGGCGTGGAGCCTGCTTAAGATGCTCTCCTTCCCTCTGCCCTATCTGCCCTTCCTACTCTCTCTCTCCTTCTCTCTCTGTCTCTCTCTCTCTTTATTTATTTTATTTTATTTTTTAAAAAGATTTTATTTATTCATGAGAGAGAGAGAGGCAGAGACACATGCAGAGGGAGAAGCAGGCTCCATGCAGGGAGCCTGATGTGGGACTCAATCCCGGGGTCTCCAGGATCATGCCCTGGGCCAAAGGCAGGCGCCAAAAAACTGAGCCACCCAGGGATCCCCTCTCTCTCTCTTTTTAAATGAAATCATTGTTTTCAGTTGATTGGTCTTTGAAATCTCCTTAAAATAAGTTAAAAATATACTCCCTTATTTAGTTTACTTTACAGACTTAGCACCACACACCATCTCAGCAGGCATAAAGTATCCTTAGAGCAACATTGAGCTTGCCAGTGCAAGTGGAGATGTTGAGAAAGTGGATGAAGGGAAGAGGAATAGTCCTGAACTGCAAAATAATTTTTCCTTTCCCTTGATAATAGAACTACGTCAATATATGAATTAACAATAAGTAAGCATGATGTGGGCTTAAAAATCATTGGTATTTCTATTGCATCTGAGATTGCTTTAAAATCAATTATACTTCATGGAACTATCTCCATTCTTGTAATCACATATGTGCTCTGGAATTTTTGGCCATTTGTGTAAGAAAAAAAAAAGTGGGGGAGGGTGGTGGTAGTGGTAAAAGAATTGTATGACAAGCAAAAGGGAGACATAATTACTGCCTTATCCTTTTAGAAAGTATTAACTTCCCAGTAAATTTAGAAAAAGAATTTTTGACTTGATTCCAAATTTTGCTCGTATTGTATTTATTATTCAAGCTCTTCATTTTCTAACACACTCAATGTAGAAACAGAACCTCGGTGTCAATAATCTCATTCTTCACATCCACTCTTTATATGTCTCTGCCTTCCAGAAATTCTTATAGGGGACGCATCTCTGACAGTTTGAAGCTTGTGTTGTAAGAAACCTTGAGGAATTCATCCAGTGCAGCCTTTCACCTTGAGAAAGGACAACTAAAGCCTTCCCAGCCACATGGGTATTTATTCTACTCTTAAAGATGCCTAGGGAAGTTAAATCCATAGCAGGGTCAATCTGTGCTCACTGTTAAGATGAGTTTTATTATCTGGCCCAAATCCCCACTATTTGAGTTCCCTTGCTGTCTTCTTTACTTTTCACTGACACTCAGGGCAAACCTCAACACCAGATTCCTTGGGAGTTGAGGGTTTGAAGATACTTTTTCCCTCAAAGAAAAACTAGTTTTCAGTTTCTCTTATATAATAATATTTTATGTGTTGAAAACTAATTAGCTCATGTAGTTGTAACCTGGCTACTTTGTCTTCTAGATGAAATAATTCAAATAATAGCTTTAAAATCAATCCACTGATTAGATCCTTTAAACATTTGGCTTAAATAACCTATTTTGACCCTTTCAGTTGAATAATCTCTCAAATTGAGCCACCAGTTGCACTCATCCATACATTCATCTACTTCTAAGTGGCCTAGTTATTTTCCAAAAATTAAATATTTATAAATGCCCTCAAAAACTGTAAGTTGAACCCCTTAAATAGTTTCACATGTATTTCATATAAGCGATAAATTTGGGAATCTGTGTATCTAACTAGACACCTACATTTTTAGAGAAAAATACCTATAAATTTGAAATCCCTTTTTGTTATCTGGTACACATTATAATAATGTTAAGAATCCACTTAACTCACTATAACCCTGGAGCCTGCTTGTATGCATGTACACTACACAAACATACACAAAACCATAATGTTTTGGTCAGTTTTGCTAAATGCCTATTTTGGGCATGAATAAGACCATTTATGGCTTTGTTGGTAAGGTTGAATGTCAAAAAAGCCAGTAAACAGTGTTGTGTATCATTATAGGAGTGAACTGGGAATATAATATTTAAGTGAAACTTGGAGGATCAGTTGGGTTTTATCACACAGGGAAAGAAGGGAAAGGCATGTTGGGAGCTGGCTCTTTAGGCAAATTGTGATTGGTCACAAGTTTTGGAATCCATATTGGAACAGAGGGTTGAATAGGTTGGTTGGGAATAGCTGGCTAAATAAACTGAAACCACAGGGATAAAAGAGCCGTTAAAGGATGTTAAGTGGCTTGTGTCTTGGATAAAACTTCAAATGATGTGGCAACTGAATCAGACTCTGAGAAAGGATGGAATCTGGGAAGCAGATAAGGAGCTTACCATTACCGGTGGTAGTCCTGGTGGCATGACGAGGGCCTTGGATGATTTAATGGGAGTGGCAATAAATAGGAAATATGGGTTCTAAAAGGCTTGGTAGGGGCAGTATGAGCTGGATAGGGGCAATAAAAAAAGGCTGAGGTCTAGAGTGACTCTAAATCTCTCTAACTTGGGTTTCTGAGTATAGAAATTATTGTAGTGAAGCATTGAAATGGAGATGACTTTGATATTTGACTTTCAGAATAGACCAGAGGTTTTGGTCTGGAGCTCAGGAGAGAGGTTCCAGATAGAAATGGAGACTGGTGGTTGAAAGCCTCAAGAGTCAGGAAGGTGAGGGCATGGATGGAGCCCCCCAGGAATACCAGCTTTGAGGATGGTAAGAACTGGGAAGCTAGATAGCAAAGTAAGAAACTCAACTTTGAGAAGGCAGAGCGTCAGAAGGCAGGAAGATGTGGCCAGGATGGAAAGGACCATTGAGAAGAGGTGTTTCATGCCATAGAAGACTGAAAAGTGACAAGGTGATTAGAGGACTAAGTTAGGGGGGTTTCACTGAAGTGTTCATGTCTAAAGCCAGATGATAGTAGCTTTAGAAGCAAATGTGGACAGGGGAAGAAACTGTTCACTTATAACTGCCTTACTGCAGATATTATTAGGTACTTCTTAATTTTTCTGTTTAATTCTCAAATTAACCTTGTGAAGGAACTATTTTGCAGATGAGAAATTGAGTTTCAAATAAATATTGTCCAAATTGCACAACAAATAAATTATAGAGCCAAAATTTGATCTCTAGTTCTTTATTATTTTTAAATTAGTTGGTCTATGAATGTAATAAGATGGGTAGGATTATTATTCTCTCAGTAGATAAGCTATATCTCCAAAAAGACTATTTTTCAAGTATGTTTTGTTTTAAAGATTTTACTTATTTATGCATGAGAGACAGAGAGAGGCAGAGACATAGGTAGAAGGAGAAGCAGGCTCCCTGTGGGGAGCTTGATAGGGGACTCCATGATCATGACCTGAACCAAAGGCAGACGTTCAACCCCTGAACCACCCAGGGGCTTCTCAAGTATGTTTTTTGAAAGAAGACTGATGACTTCTATCTGTATCCTACGTAGTATCATAAAAATTCCCACTCCATGTTATTCATATCATTGTTGTACAATTTCATGATAAATAGCAACATAGCAATAGGGTTATATATACATATGTATGTATATATGTCATAGGCATCAGGATTAAGAATCTTTTGTAAAGAAGAATATACACACATATATGCATGCCCATTACATAAATGTATTAAGTTGGCTCTAAAGGTAAACTTGATAGCAATGAAGAAATATAGTTACTATATAAAGTGGATGATAAAATACATAGGAGAGATTAGCAAAGTGTTCCTCTCTGTAAATATTGCATTCCAGAGTCTTTAGGAGAAGTAATATCCTGATCATAAGAGCCACGAATGCCTACAAAGGTTTT
This sequence comes from Canis lupus familiaris, assembly GCF_011100685.1. Taxonomy (NCBI): domain Eukaryota; kingdom Metazoa; phylum Chordata; class Mammalia; order Carnivora; family Canidae; genus Canis; species Canis lupus. Next base: position 12,290,698 of record NC_049229.1, read on the forward strand.
GGTTAAACCAGCTATTATAACTTGAGAACTAAACTGATTGGTATCCAATAAATGTCTGTGTTAATAGTAAATAGTAAAATAACATGCCTGTCATAGTAAATAGAATAAAATAATAAGTCCATTGTAAAAATGTGCATGGTTTATAGAAAAATCAACAAAGCCTAGACATTTTCTATGTGAATAACTGAGAAGTAGAAACTCTTGAAGGAATTTAATCCTTGCCCTATGTGGTTTTGTCCTAGAGCTTTTCAAGCTTTACGGCTGCTTCTTGGTGACATAATGTGGTGTTCAAGAGAAGGGAGAGGTAATGGAAATTCTGGGTTTGGAATTCTAGTCAGTATATGACAGGTTTTTGGATTGAAGTGGTACTTGAAAACTGGTACCTGAAAGTGGGATTTGGAAACAAGTAGTATGTAGGTAATGGCATCATGGATCACTATCCAAGGAGAAAAATTCAGTAAATAAAAGAGGTTGCTTCTGGGGGTAGGTATATTAAAGTTTGCTTTATGTCTGAAAATGAGGGGAAATGCCTTCTTTTGGAAATTCTTTGGTAAAGTTAAATTGCATCTTCTACTCATAACATGCACATTGACTATTCAGAATCTGACAAGTGAATTTGTTCTTAGACATCAAAGTCTCTTAGGAATTTTTGGCTGCTATTGTTTTGGTCTGGGATGGACACTTGAACCTTTTTTGGGGGGGTAGAGAATGAGATTCTAGTCATGTTTTAGTTTATATCATAGCAAAGAGGTTTTAAATGACCTCTTTATGAATGCAGTTGCTACTGCTTCTATTCTCATTTTCCTTGATCTCAGCATGGCTTTTGACACTGTCAACCACGCTATCATTTCAGAGTGCTTGAGGGAATTTCCATCCTTAAACACTCAATTTTACATCAAAATAACACTTGAAAAGCAGAGTTTTGTAGGCAAATATTTTAGCTAAATGGTTTTTTCAAGAATATTGAAAATTCTATTTAGTTAAAACAATAGCATCTAGAGGTCTGATTATTTTAGTTTAGTTTCGGAAATGCTTTCCATTTTACCCGGCTACCAGGGGCTGTTTTGAAGATGTTTTGCTTCTGGTCTGTTTGCTTTGCCTTGAGCATGGGTGGCTGCATGTGTAAGTAGGCACCTTCTGTCCTACTGAAGCGAACAACATGATGAACCAACAGAGCTTTATTTTGAACTAGAACATGCCTCATACTGGTTACCTTTGGTGTTGTGTTGGCGTGAAAGTAGTTATTTCTGTATCCAGTGCCGTTGGTCTGTTAGATCTTAGTATAGATGACATTAACTTTGAGGTATCTGATCTTCCTCCTAGGAAATGTGCTTAAAGACTGACTTTTTTTCCTTAAGATATGGTGGTTAAGGAGAGATATTCACAGATAAATTCTGACTTTGAGCTCTAAGACACCCCAACCTTTAATTTCAATGTTACATCAATAGTGCTGCTAGTCCAGGATTATTAGTTATAAAGCTGGTACCAGCTTTTGTTCCTTAAAGTGTTTTTCCTTTACAGTATGTTAAGCATATTAGTAAGACTTGAAACTGTCATTTAAAAAATATCCCTATGTTTATTCTCCATTTATCCCTAATATAGAAGTTTGGAAATTGCTTTAAATTGGACTTAGTGGCTATCCTCCCCAGCTGGCTGTTCTTCCAGGAATCCTTTTCTAAACTCCAGCAATCCTTGAAGTCATAGGGATGTATAAAAGTGAGAAAATTTACTCCTAGACTTTGGTATCTTACAAGTGTTGACCTTTCAGCAAACTGTGACTGTGTTACATGAATTAAATGAATAAATTAAATGACTGTGTTATTCAATGAATTAGGTGTCCTGAGCAGATTTCCTGATTTAATTTTGAAATGTGTTTCTTCTTGGCCACTGTAATATTTGGGGACTATCACTACAGATTTCAGTCAGAGAACTAAACATTTTTAGTAATGGTGAAGAAAGTATTATAGATGCGGTACATTCAATCCATTTTACTATAAAGTATTTGAAGTTTGTTAACAATAAATTTTGCATAAAAATTGCATATCTCTTTGTCATAAGACAAGTCCAGTATTTTACAAGGAAATAAGTTTTAAAAACCTGAGGAGCTTTTTGAGATTCTGATTATGAAAAACAAATGTGATTATCTTGGACTTGGGTCACTGATTACAAACATAGAAGTCTTGAGTTTTTCAGAGGGGGAAAAATGCATATCTGAGAAATTACCCTTTAGACTGTCTTGGATTTCTGAAGGAGAAAAAGGGAAGGGAAAGACTGAAGAAAATGTAATATTGTCAGTGGAATGGGGCAGTGCTAAAATGAATGAATGCAACCAATTCTAGCAGCCAGAACACTCCAGTGCTCAGAAGAATCCATTGGTAGCCCATTGCCTTAGACTGAATGGAGGAGGAGGAGGGCACTTTTCTAGTAAAGTGGACCTGATATAATTTGGACGGATCTGGGCAGCCCGGGTGGCTCAGTGGTTTAGTCCCACCTTCAGCCTGGGGCCTGATCCTGGAGACCCAGGATGGAGTCCCATGTCGGGCTCGCTGCATGGAGCCTGTTTCTCCCTCTGCCTGTGTCTCTGCCTCTCTCTCTCTCTGTCTCTCATGAATAAATAAATAAAATCTTAAAAAAAAATTTTGGATGGATCCAATAAGGTTTTACGCTAGACACAATACAATGTCTTATGACAAGTACAAGTAGATATGGTATAAGTGGACATAAAAACCTGTGATCATTCGTGTGCAATGACTACCTTTTTAAAAAATATTTATTTATTTGAGAGAAAGAGAGAGGAGAGCACGAGCAGAAGGGGCAGAATGAGAGGGGAAGAGAATCCCAAGCAGACTTCATGCTGAATGCAGTCCAGCGTGGGGCTCAATCTCACAACCCTGAGATCACGACCTGAGCCTAAATCAAGAGTTGAACACTTAACTGACTGTGCCACCCAATGACTACTTTTTTTTTTTTTTTTAAATGAAAAGCTCCTTGGCTTTAAAACAAATAGAACCCCACAAAACACATCCATGCTAACTTGAGTATAAAATTAATGATAATAGAGGCTATAATTAGCTCTATACTGTTTCCTGAGATTTATGGCTATACAATAGTAATAATCGTGGTAATTCAATTTTGTTTAATACCTTTAGCTACTTTAATGACATAAGTGGCAGGATCCCCATTTTACAAATGAAGAAACTGAGACCCAGGTATAGTGAGGTTCACCCTAGATCATATAGCAGACTTGAGAATTGAACCCAGGTCAGCCTTAGTGCAGAGTCTCTTGTTACCAGTAATATAGCCTTTTATATCTCTGGCACTCCTTGATGTGAGGGAGCTTGTGAAGCCTACTCATTAGCAGCTATTCCTCCAGCAAATATATGACCTTTGTGTTTGGGTTGTATACTTGGTATGCCTGTTACAAAGGTAGTGGGAACAATTTATAAACACTGTTTCTGCATTATCTGTGGAAGGAGGCACTTTTATTTTTTATTTTTTTAATTTTTTAAAAAGATTTTATTTATTCATGAAAGACAGAGAGAGAGAGGCAGAGACACAGACAGAGGGAGAAGCAGGCTCCATGCAGCGAGCCCGACATGGGACTCCATCCTGGGTCTCTAGGATCAGGCCCGGGGCCGAAGGCGGGACTAAACCGCTGAGCTACCTGGGCTGCCCAGAAGGAGACACTTTTAATTCCTTCTTCTTTCTCTATATTATTATTTCTCTATACTATTATATAATTATATATTTTATATATTTTAATACATATATTTCTCTGTATTATTGTAATATGTCCCCAAAGAGGTAGGCTTAACTCCATAGGAATAATTTCTCCCTTATTTTTCTTTATATTGTTGATAAAAACTGAGATAAATAAATATGTCAAAATTTCTTGTCTTTTTCTGCTTCCTTAGAAAAATGTAAGAAGTTATGGAAGCTCAATGTAATCAGTGTACTGTTAAATTTTACGAAGACTTATTTGCTAGAAAGATTCAAGAGAAAAATTCAAGTGTATGGAAGCTAAAAGCCACACTTTATATATAAAATGTAGACTGAAATAAGAAACATAATTGAATTAGCATGAGGACATTAAGTGATAAAATGAATGTTTTTATTGACTAAGGGTGAGTAGTTGGACTATTATAGTGAAAATCTCAATCAAGGCATCTAAGATATTTAAGACTTAAATGTGACTTTGATATAGCCTCTGGCAACATCTGAGGAGTTTCCTAGACAAAACTGAACCATTTACATGGCATCTTATTACCAAAGAAATTTTGTTTTATTCACTACCAACCCAGATTATTATTTTTTTCTTAAAGTAAGTGACCCACTATTATTCATAATGTCTATTGTATTCTAAAAGGACATTATAATTGGTGCTATTTTAAATGAAGTAATATTTCAGTGTCAGTGTACGTGTGTGTACAAATGGGTATGTACATATACACATCAGCCAGTTTTTTTTGTTCTTTGAACCTTTGGTTAAAATAAAAATTGGTGGGAAATTATGATATTAATGGAAAAAACCTAATTCATGTTGTATATTACAAGGATTAAGCCAGAATTTATGATATTGTCAATAAGTTCTAGAATTAACTTAAGTTTAACATATCAAGAATCATTCAATATCTGTTATAAGTTGGCCAACAGCAAAATGTGTGTGTTTGTAACTTTCTTTAATATTATTATATGAACTTCAAAATTAGGAAATGTTTTAATCTAGGTTTAAGTATGGAAGTCTGTTGTGAAATACACTAGTGATTCTCAACAGGTTTCCAGGAGAAAAGGGGAGGAGTACAACTCTCTGAACAGACTCATCTGGTAGGTGCAGAAGGCTTTTTTATTTAAGATGCCCTGCTTTTCCAAAAGATCAGGGGTAATAGGACATCACTTTCATCCTACTTAGGGAGGATTGGACATAATCCATCACTTTTCTTGATAGGAGTTTGTCATATCTCTAGGGATTTAGTAATCCATGAACAAGACTGACACATTTTAATGATTTTCTCAACAGTGCCTACCACATGGGATCAAATATAGTAGTTCTATAATAATTATTTCTTGAATACATGTAAAGCTATATAGGGAGGGAATGCATAATATTGTTTCAAAGGATTAGGTTCATTCATCTTTGGGGTCAGAAAGCAGAGTTGAAAGAGGAATTTGTGTAGCCAATTAGCAATGGAAAGAAAGTACATCCATGCACCAGCAGCATGTTCAGTCAGCTGTGCTTCCATCCTGCTTTCTCTTTGGGCCAGAGAGCTACAAAGCATCTATAAGTTCAGTGAATACAGTCTTGAAGGAATGCTCTCATCAATTTCAAATCTAAGGGATGATAATGGTGGCTAGGAACAAGGGAATAAAACAGTTCCAATGATCTCATCATGTGTACTGCAAATTTAAATCAAAATGCAGATCTGAATGTATGGAAATGTATCGGAAATCCTATGTTTTGGCATGAAAATAAATTAGAGGACCTTTAATGGTTATGTGCTACTTGACATAGAAGATGAAACCTGATTTTAGGCTCCTGGACAGTGCTTTCTTAAAATATAGTCTGTCTCAGCAAGGAAAGCAAGGGAGACAGAATAAAGAACTAGATGCATTATTAAATGCTGCTTTGTCCTAAAAATATCCATGCTGGAGGATATATTCCATTAGTTCAAATGCAATATACATTTGACTAGTGGGGGATATTTAGTTAAGGTCTGTAGTTCCAAAAGTTTGAGTGAGAGAGATTTTTCTCTACCTTTGTATTCCTATTGGATTATTACTCATTTACTCCCATTGGTCAGAAATTTAAAATTGAGTGTCTAGATAAGTAGTGTTCTCTATTCAGTACATGAGAGTAGTTTTTTAGTCACCTCAAGTGATGATCACAAACTTGTCATTTGGCTTGTCAAGCATACATACAGTCAAAACAACCCAACATCCAACTGGTGGGATTTTGAGACTGCACCTGTTACAATCACTCACTCTTTCTGCTGTCCATGTATCTCATTGTACCAAACCCATACCATTCAGTCAGCTTTTCTTGCATTGGGCTTTTTACTTAGTGCATTTGTTTTCAAAGGACAAATATTATTGTAAGAATTAAGGGATTTTCTTACATCACAAATTTTAATTTGCCAAAAAGACAGGTAGGGATGTCTCTCATAGTTGGAGCTTATTGGTGGTTGGATGAATTGAGAAGATGTGGACTGGTTTGGATGAGGTGATATCTCAGATTATTTTAAACACTGGATGTGTTGGGACATTGAAGAATTTAATTTCTCAGGCTTGTTATTTTTACAATTGGTCTTTGGGTTTCTAGTCGAATTACAAGCTATATATGTAACTGCTCTGTCCAGTATGTTAGCCCCTAGCCCTGTGTGGCTATTTAGATTTTAATTTTAATTAATGAAATAAAATTTAAAAATTCTCATTTGCAGTAGCCACATTTGAAGTGCTAAGTAGCCACATGGAATTAGTAGCTGCTGTCATGAACAACGTAATCCATAGAACATTTTTATTATCACAGTAAGTTCTACAGTGAACATAATTTCAGCTTTCAAATTCTCAGATTTCAGTCCCTGAACATTCTGCTTGCATAATTGTCCTCTCCTTTTAAAAGAAAGAGTAGCTGATTTTAAGTGATTTTCTTTTTTTTTTTTTCATGCACTTTGCATGTTGTTTGCTGTAGGTGCTCCTTCTTAATAATTATAGTAGTGCTCCCCTGTTCTGAATATATATTAAAACATTTTTCAGTAGGGCTATGATGAAGTGTACCTTCACTACTCCTCTTAGGTGGTGTGGTTCAGTGCCTTGGTTTTAATTCATAGAAACACCACTGCCGCACAGTAAATTATATTGAAATAAGTGTGGCGTATCATGACATAAATATCCCTGGAAAATGAGGAAAAACAAGTTTGACACTCAGGTGGCTAATACATCACTCAGATATTAGGAAATGGATTGCACTCTTGTTGGCAGGAAGTAAGGGGATAGAAGATGATTTCAGTGATATGTAGGTAGGGAAAAAAACCCCGGAAAAAATAACATGGATTATTTTCAGCTCATTTACTTTCTTTTGCTGGTAATAGGCGTGAAAATGTAGATCATTTGCAGGTGACCATTGTGTAAGTGTTCCCCTTTATGCCCTGGCCGGTGTGTCTTGCATCTTTCTGCAAGTGTTGGCATTGGCAGTATTTATCTCTGTTCTTCTGTGAATTCTCTCATTTGCATTGCATTCATTTATTGAATTCATGCATCCTCTACTGTGTCATTTTCCTTTCATACTTCAGTTTTGTTTTGCTTTTTCTATCAATGCAGGATTATAATTCTTAACTCTCAAATGCCTTGGATACTCAATAGAGGAGTCACTAAAAAAAAATAAGTCCACCCTCCCCCCTTTTTCTAAAGTAGCAGAAATTTCTCCTTTTCTTGATGTGGAACAACAGAGGAAATGGGGGAAACGGCATTCTTGGAGGTGAAAGATGTAGGATGAACTGAAAAGTGTTATTTTCAAGAAAATGGTTAGGACTGGCTGCATTTAGAAGTGATGGAATTAAAGTCTACTGACTATGGCCAAACATAACTAGGAATTCCTAAAGCTGGCTGCTATCAACTCATCAATTCAAAAGCAATCTACATTTACCTCTTCTTTGCTTTTGGCCAGAGAATGGCAGAGCAGCAGACATTTAAGAGAAGTAATTTCTCAACAGTTTGCTGTATTTGGTATGCCATCATAATTTAATCATATTGATACCAAAAACTGTACAATGGAATGCATTGTGAGACAGTGATTGGCACCTAGAGTCACTTATTATTTTGTCAAGAATTTGACATGCCAATCAATTGTGTGAGCAATGTATGCTTGCTTGAAATTGATCATGAAACACCTCATGTTAAGCATCTTGATGTTCTCTGTTAATGTAGGTCATTTCTAGGCTTTAGAGTTTTCACCCGTGCTTCTATTTTGTGACTAAAGAAGCGGGGGAGGGAATGACAAAAGTATGGGCTGTTGAAATCATTTTACAACCTAAATACTTTTTATAATGGACTCCAAATGGGTTGTCACATTGCCCTTATTATTTAATGATTTCCTCTATGATTATTAAAGTAAAATGAACTTACTATGGAGAATTTAGAAATTATAAGCAAATGCAAGGATGAAAATAGATAATCCTACCAATCACAATAATATTGCTTATAATTTGGAGCTATTTCCTTCCAGTCTTTTCAAATTACCTGAGTATACTTTGGAAGACTGTTTTTTTTTTCTTTTTAAATAGTTTACTATAAAAAAAATAGTTTACTATATCTCACATTATTAAATTTTTAAAAACATGATTTTAATAGTATATAACATGGATATACAGCCATTTAATTAATCCCCTTTGGATATTTAGTTTCCTATGTTTATGGTCATAAGTGAATCTATGGTGAACATTTTTGTATCAATTTTATATAAATTTTTGCACTCCTGTTATGATTTTATGAGGTGGCATCATAGTGTAGGTGTATGTACAACAAAGAAATTTGATATATGCGGACAGCTTGCTTTCCAGCATGTGTGGCATCATTTCTACCAGCAGTGTATGAGAATGGTAAGAGTTTTGCCATATCTTTGTTACTACTATTAGACACTTAGGGATGCCTGGGTGGCTCAGTGGTTGAGCATCTGCCATCAGCTTCAGGCGTGATCTTGGGATCGAGTCTCACATCGGGCTCCTTGCTGGGAGCCTGCTACTCCCTCTGCCTATGTCTCTGCCTCTCTCTCTGTGTGTCTCTCATGAATAAATAAATAAAGTCTTTTAAAAAGTACTATTAGAGACTTAAAAACATTTAATTTGATAGTAAAAATTAGTATTCCATTGAAAATAGCATATTTTGATTATTACTAAATAATTTTTATTACCTTATTTTTTGGTCACTTAAAGGTCTTTAATTACTTTACTGTTAGAACCTTACTGATTTTAATTGATTGTTATGAATTACTTATTGAGGCTATAACCCATTTATAGCCTTGATACTTCCTACAGTTTTGTTCCATAATTGTTTTTATTTTAGTATGTAGATGTCTTTCTTTGCATTTAAATCTGTGACCTCTTCCCTTTGGGGTTTATTACTTTCTTTTTTTTTATTACTTTCATAGTTAAGAGGTAATCCTTATTTTTTAAAAAAGTAATCCTTCTCTATAGAAGACAGGACTTACATTAACATTTTTTTAATATGTCATAAGATTGGATTTTTTACCCTTAACTCTGAAGTTTTACTGATGTCTAATGAGATGCAGCTATGACTCTCGCTGTCAGTAGAGTATTTGGGATATAGTGGTTGCAAAAGAGATAACTGAACATTCTGAATGATTGCAAGGCATATTTAGGATCCAGGCCATTTTTTGTGTGTGTGTCTGCCATATGTCAGTGTTTGTTTTTGAACCATAGTGCTTTAATTACTGTAGCTATAAAATAAGCTAATAACTGGTTGCTGGGGAGAGTTTTGTCCTATTCCTCTTTTCTAAATATTCTTTGAAATTCTGAGCTGTTGATTTTTTTTTGGGGGGGTAAACTTTGACATTACTTGTCAACTTAACAAATAGTCACTTGTCCTTAGTAGGGATTGGTAAAAGTTGGCATTTCTGAAATATCTCATCTTTCCATTGAGGAATATAATGTATATCTACATTCAGGCATCCTTTTTTGTCCCTGAGAAAAATTTGACCCTTCTCTTATGATTCAATGGAAATGTCTCTTAATTCTTACCTTCTTTAAGACTATATGATAATTGTGCTCTTTGCCACTTAACGTTTTATTAGGTCAAAAAAAATTATCCTTTTGTTCTTTATTTTGCTTTCTAGTTCTTGGAATAAAACCTGTTGTTTTTTATTGAAGTGAAATTCACACAAGAAAAATTTAACCATTTTAAAGTGAACAGTTTGCCATTTAGTATACTCAAATATTGCACAACCAGCCCTTCTGTCCTGTTGCAAAATGTTCGTCATTCAAAAAGAAACACCAGGGGATCCCTGGGTGGCTCAGCGGTTTAGCGCCTGCCTTTGGCCCAGGGCGTGGTCCTGGAGTCCCAGGATCAAGTCCCACAACGGGCTCCCGGCATGGAGCCTGCTTCTCCCTCCTCCTGTGTCTCTGTCGCTCTCTCTCTCTCTATGTCTACGTAAATAAATAAATCTTTAAAAAACAAAACAAAAACAAAAACACCATTTCCATGAAGCATTTTCTTCCTATTCCTCTTACCCCATCCCTAGCAACCACGGATTTGTATTCTGTCTCTGTGGATTTAGCTATTCTGTATATTTCCTATAAACAGAATCATAAAATACATGACCTTTTATGTCTGACCTCTTGTACTGGAAATATTTTTGAGTTTCATCCACATTGTAGAACATATCAATACTTAACTCCTTTTAATGGCTGAATAATATTCTATGGTCCATTTATACTATAATTTATTATCCATTTATCCATTGATGAACATTTGGGCTGCTTCTACCTCTTAACTATTGTAAACAATGCTGCCATAATCATGTGGTCCATGTATTATTTTCAATCTTTCTGAATATAGATCTGGGAGTAGAATTGCTGTGTCACATGGTCATTCTATGTTGAAGTTTTTGATTAATTGTCAAAATATTTTCCATAGTGACTGAATCACTTTAAACTTCCACTGATAATGCATGAAGGCTCAAATTTGTCTACATCCTTGCCAGTACTTCTTTTTCTTCTTTTTTTATATTTTAAAATTATAGACATCCTGTTAGGAGTAAAATAATATCTCATTTTGGTTTTGATTTGTATTTTCCTAATGAAGAATGATGTTAAACATGTTTTAATATGCTTCTCAGGCAAAACTTAATTTTTTAAAGATTTTATTTTTTAAGTAATCTATGCCCAACTTGGGGCTCAAACTCACAACGCTGAGATCATGAGTCACATACTTTACAAACTGAGCCATCAGGGATCCCCAAATTTTTCAAATTCAGTTTATTGCTACTCAATTGTCTTTACGTTTTTTTATTTGGATACAGTTTTGTAACATTTTCATCATGTACTGAGACATTTATGTTTAATTTTGACCTTTAAGTCCTTTCATATCACTGCACCTCCATTAATTTTGATTCATTTCTCAGTTAACTGAAGTATATCTTCAAGTGAATTTTTAGAGGGATTTAGGTGTTAGTTTTTCTAAGCCCTTGAAAGCTTTTTTAATATCATATAACTTGGCTTGTTACAAAATTCTTAGCTTATAAACTTTTCTCTCTTGATTAAATTACTATAAATATAGCTTGTTTGTCTCATGATATTTTAGTTGCAGGGGAGGTATTTGATGCCAACCAGATTTTTGTTTTTGAAGATAAGGTGGTTTTTTCAGAAGTTTGCAGGTTTCTTTTACCCTCCCTGGGCCTTGCCTTGTAAACCTTTACCCATATGTATCTGTCTGTGAATGTGGATGAGAATTTCTCCTTAGTTTTGTGTGGATCATGAGGCTTTCTTGACTTCCATTCTCTTTGCCTCTTTTTAAATTAACGTTTGTTTTTAAATTTCTAAAGTTTTTCTTTTATGTCCTTGAGTTTCTTTTATTCCAGTTTTTCCCTTCCCCCTCCCATTGTAATACATGTAATTCAAAAATTGAATCTGTTTTCTGTTCTTCATAATAATCTTCTTGTCATTTTCAATTTTTTTGTTTGTTCTCCTAAGTTCTGAACAAGCAGCCCAATATTGTTCTCCACATTAGTGGTTTGATATTCTGTGGTGCTGTTATACACTCTGCTGTATGCAGTGCAGATTTTATTTTTCCTCTTGTGTGTTTCTTTCCTTCCCATGCCTTATTCTTTTCAACCCCTCAGCTCTTTGTATTTGCATTCTTCTTAGGTTATTTCAAAGATGACATAGCCAGTAAATAGGAGGTCTGGGATATAAACTCAAATCTTGTATCACTGGAAACCTGTATTGTTGTAGTTTTTAAGTTATTTTCAAAGAAAATAAACTAAATGTATGAAAATAACTAACAGAATGTGCTAAAAAATCTATACTTGGTTACCAGGGCCTATATCCTAAGAATGACTCACAAGAGTCAAGATGTTCTGCAATTTCATGTAGCAGATGGTATATACCTGTTAGATTATTGTCTTGTATATAAATATAGAATATGTGTCTCCAGTAAAAAGATAAACTAATAAGAGTAAATGGGAGATTCCACTCCCTAACCTGCATCTTTTCTGTGTCTATGACCAATTCCTTTGTTTATATATGTTGAGTTATAGGCATTCAAGCACATTCTGCAGACCTCACATTTTGGTAGTTTGTAAAATGGGGAAAGCATACGTTTGCGTAATTATTTTACCACTTTGGAGTTGTGTGAGCTTGGACATTGTACGTAGCTTCTGAGCCTGAGTGTCACATTCTGTACCAGTCCTATCTCTAGGGGTCTTGTGAGAATTGAATGGGATGAGAATACTTTCATGAACCTACAACATCACTCAGCATGTGTTAGCACTCAGAAGTCATCTCTTTTATTCAGTATTCACCTATTGAGTGCTATAAATTAGGCACCAAACTAAGTCCTGGAGACTTTGTTATAAATTGGACTCTCTGCCTTCAAGGAACTCAGAATTAGGAGGACTTGCAAAAAAGGAAATCAGCAGTAATAATATTCTATAAGACATCTGTACTGGGGAGAGACTCTCAACTTGTTTGTCATAGTCACCTTTGTACTCCAGTGCCTCTTATGGTTCCTAACCCCTACATGCCCCTTAACTATGGTTGAATTAATGATGTATTCTATGAATGCTAGGATGCATAAGTGAATAATGGCCAGGAGAGGGGTTTACCAGGAGGCAGAGAAGAACAACACAGAAGAGGGTCATTTCAGTCAGGGAAGTTTTCTAAGTAGATGTTACCCTCAAGCTGAAGTTGTTTTTTTTTTTTGCCTCTCTGTAACCTTTTGTAAATTGGATTAAATTTTTGCTCTACCAGAGGACTTGATATTTCAAGGAATGTTGCTACATATCTTTTTGGTAAAATGAAATCTTTTGTAATGCAAATAATCACTTCCTAATTTATACGTGGAACAATTTCAGAGTTTTATATGGAAAGAAAGAAAGAAGAAAGAAAGAAAGAAAGAAAGAAAGAAAGAAAGAAAGAAAGAAAAGAAAAGAAAGAAGGTGGTCTATCTTTGCAATAAGTAAAAACATACAGTAATTGAATGGGAAATTATTGATTGAATTTAATTTTTTTTATTGAATTTAATTTTTATTTTCCTCTACATTCTATAGAGAATAAAGAAATGAATTTAAATGTACAAATACCTTTATTGAAGTGAGTAAAGAAGGCATGTTAATATAAACTTAATTGGAAGTTCAGACTTTTCTTTCATTAAATAATAAGTTGATCTTTGGAAGTCATTTCTTTAGGACTCAGCTTGCTTTCCTCAGTAGAAAATATGGAATTTGGCCTAGACAAGATTTAAGTTCCCTGCAGCTCTAAAATTCTCTGTAAGGGAAAGAAGATTAATGACAGATTTATCTTATAATTACGATAGTAAATTACAAATAGTCAATAAGCTAGAAGATAGAAATAAAAATGACTCTTCATGTTGAGCTTAAGATCAAGAAGTCTGGATTAAAAAATACAATTATGCTTATTTAGACTTTTAGAAAGTGCCAGACAGTAATTTTATATAGCCAATAGTAAAAGTGGTTATCATATAAAATATTTTCACATCAATATTCTAATATGAATTGCTTTAAAGAATCAAATTTTGTGCACACACACACTAATTAAATTCTAATTCAAATTGTGTAACAGTATAAGAAGAGTTATACTAAATTGCAAAAGGTAAAATCCTAAGAAACAAATAGAATGTAAAACAATGGAAAAGTTCACCTCCTTCCTATTAATCTGCTGTCTTTGACACTTTCTATCTCTGAAGGATATTTAAAAGAATAAGTAACAATGGGGTGCAATGCATCCTGACTATTTAAATTTTGTTCCAACTTTGATTACTTTCATCAAAAATTTATATTTTTTACTGATAGTGATTTGGGGGAATTTTCGTCCATTGTCTCATGTGTTGTTTAGAAATACATTGAAATGGATTAATCTAAGGGATAATGAGTATGTAAAGATATTATGTCACTTTGTCATACATCCATTCTTTCATTCACATGTTTATTTATTTATTTATTTTAAAGATTTATTTATTCATGAGAGACAGAGAGAGGCAGAGACATAGGCAGAGGGAGAAGCAGGCTTCCCTCAGGGAGCCCAATGTGGGACTGCATCCCTGAACTCCAGGATCACACCCTGATCATGAAAGCAGAGCTTAACTGCTGAGCCATCCAGGCATCCTATTCACATATTTATTGTGAGCTAGCATTATGGGCACTATTTTGGTGTATCAGTAATACCTTAGAATCACACATGCTATTGACCTCCTAATATGTGGCTAGTCAGACTTGAGATGTGCTTTTTTCTTTCTTTCTTTTTTTTTTTTAAAGATTTTATTTGTTTATTCATGAGAGACACAGAGATAGAGGCAGAGACACAGGCAGAGGAAGAAGCAGGCTCCATGCAGGGAACCCTACGTGGGACTTGATCTCAAGTCTCCAGGATCAGGTCCTGCACTGAAGGCGGTGCAAAACTGCTGAGCCACCTGGGCTGACCAAGATGTGCTTTAAATATAAAATACTTATGAGATTTCAAAGGTTTTGAAAAATTTATGTATATAAATTATTTCCCTAATATTTTTATGTTGATTCCACGTTGAAATAATATTTTGGGTAGATTGGAATAAATAAAACATTTTAAAAATTAAGCTCAGCTATTTCTTTTAAATCTTTATTGTAGCTACTAAAATTTTTGAAATTTCTTGTGTGGCTTGTGTTACATTTCTATTGGACATTGTTACCATAGAAATTAATAAGTCATTTGTCATGTACAAATGTATTGTGACTCATTGTGTAAGAAAACTAATGGTGGATGATGGTTCATGATAGCTCTTACCTGTGAGTCTTCTGTGTCATTTAGAAAATAATACTTATGTTGATGGATAAAGGAAAGAAGTATAAGAATATATGAAGACATAGAAAGAAAAAGTCTGTTCTTTAAATGGCTTTGGGTAACTTGGTATACTTGGTAGCTGTTCATTCTAATTCTGAAGTATTAGGATGTTTTTGTACTTCCTATAAATGATGTGGACCAAGATTCATAGATACCATTAAAATTTCTTGTTTTTTCGGAAAACTGGTTTTTCTTCAATAATATGAAAACCTATGTATTCTGAGGAGGGGCATTTGGTGGGATGAACACTGGGTGTTATACTATATGTTGGCAAATTGGTCTTAAATGTAAAAAAAAAAACTATGTATCATTTAAAGACATTCTTAATCATACCTTCTCTTGGCTACCTTCTCAAATATTGCAACTGTAAATAAAATGTACTTCCTAAAAAAAAAAAAAAAAAAAAAAGTACTTCCTAGCCCTTTGAATACTCATGGCTTGTTTCTCTAAGTAGTTTATATCATAATTTACCTTGTGGTGTTGCTACTTTCTCTTTGGCCTCTCATTCCTTTAAAATTATGTGTCCAGCCTACAACTGGTTATTTACTTAAGTTTTATCTTGTAATGTGCAATATATAGTGGGCGCTCTAAAAATATTTATTGAATTAAAAGAGCACCTGCTGAGTTTCAAGAGCTTAACTGTACTTCCTCTATCCTCCATCCTCATCACTCATCCAAGTTATCTTAGCTCTGTGGTGTCACATGTCAGAATTAACCTAAAGACTCAAACAAATCACCGTGGGTACGTATATCAGCCCATAAATTTATTGAGAGTCTGCTGCATTATTTATTTTTGATTTTCTAACTTTAAAATTGTTTTTATTATACAATAAAGTCATCAAATATCGATCATTTAGTTAATATTTTGAAAATGCAACTGCTCTAAATGGTCTCCTGTGCATTTTAGTGTTTAAAGATTGCCTTTGAATAAATGAATTCAATATTTAAAGTTATAAAATGTTTTCTCTGCTCTAATCCTCTGATGCCCTTTGTTGTTGTTCTCTTGCTCATTAATCCTCCCCACATTTCTGTATTCAGGAATTATCCCTACTTGACAATAGCTTAAATGATTTCCCCAAGATTACACTGTGAGTACAGCTAAGCCAGAACTCATTGCCCCCGTCTTTGATCTCATGCTCTTTTCTCCTGTTTAACCTAAGAGCAATATAAGCTAGAAGTCAAATTTTGGATTATGAAGTCATTTTCCCACTTCCCCACTGGCTTTCTTCCCTGAGCTCATTTCATTGCTGGACCTCTACTCAGAACCAGAGACTATTTCACTCTCATAAATAACCTCTGTATCCTACTGAGCAGAGCAAAACTTCATGTTCGTTTTTTCTTCTTTATTGGTTTCAATATGACGTTCACTGATAGGAATGTGGTTTTTTTGTATTAATTATCTTTCTTTGTTTCTCAACATTTAATAATCGAGAACCTGAATCCCTGTTGAGGGTGAGAGGAAAAATGATAACTGTTTCATTCTATTCAGTATAAATGCCATTCAGAGGCATGGTGGGCTTCTTTGTCAAGTTTCCTTGAAGCATATCCTTGTAGAAAGAATAGTTTCTACATGATGACAGAGGGGCTACAACCACGCCCCCAAGGAGGCTTTCTGGTTCCTTGGTTGCTGGTTGCAAATTGAGAAAGTTACCCAAGAGAACTAATGAAGCACAAAAATTCACATAGTGGAAATCTTATTTTAATATGATAAAGTAGGATATTTATGTGATTACAGTTCAGAAGTTACAAAAGAGCATATCATCTCTCTTCTACCCTGGCCCCCTACTACTACTGGGTTCTCTGGGAGTCAACCACTTCTGTCAATTTATATAAAAGAAAAGGGCTGGGAAGAATGTCCATTTGTTTGGATATGCACAAAATATATACACTACTCTTTGCCTTTTTAATAAAGCCATGATTTATTCTAGCAGTCGATCCATGTTAATATTTAATGAATTTCTACTCTTTTTATGGAAGCATACTATTCCATTTCATGGTATTATGTGATTTATTTCATGGCATTCCATCATTCAACATGTAGATCATTTACTTTTGCTATTCCTGTCAGTGTCACAAATAATTTTGAATACATAATTTTATGTGCACATAGTAGCATACTTTAGGAGGTCACATTCCTAGAAATATAATTGTATATGAGGATATGCACATTTGTAATTTTGTTTTAAGGCTGTTTAATTTTATATATTCTTTACAAAGAGAATGCATGTTCATGATATAAGATTCTTTTAAAATGAGACAGAATGAAGTCAGTCTCCCTGTTAACCTTTGAGAGAGGTGGTTGCTACCAGTACCCACTTTGTAACTTTTCAGACTGAGCATATATAAGCATTTGTGGTATGAGTGTTGGATGTAAATATTACATATATACTTTTTACCAGAAACATTTTTTTACCTTATTTCTTTCACTCTATAACACTGGTTATTAACCAGGAGCAATTTAGGTCCCCCAGAGATACTTAGCAATATCTGTAGATGTTTGTGGTTGTCACAAGTATTTGTATGGGTATGGTACTGGCATCTAGGAGGAAGAAGCCAGAGATGCTGCTAAATATCCTACACAGGATAACCTATCTTCCACCCTCCCACCCCCTACCAACAATGACTTACCTGGTTCCAAATGTCAGTAGAACCAAGGTTTTGGGAAGCTGGATTAAGGATCAGAAGGCTTTTTTTCCAAGATGCTGATTTCCTTAGAACTTACCAGTCTTCCGTTCTGGCTTTTGTATCAGGAACATCACTATTTCTCCTCCTCCCTCTCTTCCTCCTCCTCTGTCTCCACAGCGAACCATAATTATGTATCTTACCAGCAAGAATGATGGTTCTCCTGATGTTCATTATACTCAGTTGTCCTTGTTAGAATGACTACAAATATGGTGCCCATATTTTGCCCATATTTCCCCATGTATTCTCATTTCTTGGTTCATTCTTTTTTTGATGAAGCATATCCTCTGCTAGTTTTCTGAGAAAGTATAAATGAAAGACAAATTTGGAGAAGCCTTGAATTTCTAAAAATGTTTTTACTCTGCTTTTTCACCTGACTGATATTTTGCATGGAATTTTAGGGAAGAAATTATTTAATTTCAGGAAATTTGAGGCTATTTTTCCATTGTCATAGTTTCTGGTTTTGTTTTTAGAGATACTGAGACATTTTGATAATTATATGTAACTTCTTCCTGTAAGTTCTGAAATTCCCTACTAATATGTGTGACATGGTATGAAGCTACTTTCATTCAGTGTGTTGGGTTCTCAGTGGGCTCCTAAACTGGAAACATCCTTTGGTTCTGGAAAATTTCTTGAACAACTTCACTGACTTGCCTATTAATCCCAGTCTAATACTCCTATTTGGATGTTGGAATTTGTAGACCATTTGTTTTCTCATATTTCACTTTATCTTTTTGCTTTGCTGTCTAGGAGATTGCCTCAAGTTTTCACTCTAGCTCTTCTCTAAACTTTCTGATTTCTACCAAAGCTTCAATTTTTAAAACCCTTTTTTCTTTTGGTTTGTTTTCTAAGTGTTCTTTTTATTCTGTTCAGTTGATGTTCCAGATGGAATTTCTATTCTCTCTGATGATTAATAATTGGAATATGCCTTTTAAAATTTTTCTTTTCCTTAGTCTGTTTCATCTGGTATCTATCTTCCATTTTAGAGACTTCATCAGCTGTCTTATAATCTTTGCCAATTTCTGGTTAAGTGGATTGGACATTCTGAGTACATGAATCAGGCTTGTTGACTTTGAACTTCATCACTGAGTAGTCCAGGGCAACCCTGTGGAGAACTTCAGTGTTCTCTTTAAATTTCTCCTCTTGACCTGACAGGCTTTCTCAAGGAAGGAGCTTCCAACCTCTTACCTGGAGGACTTCAAGTATTCTGGAAGGCCTGTGAAGAAAAGAATGGAGTTCTCATAGTGCATATGATCTCTCAGCCTCTCTGTTTGGATCCTCAACTACTTGTGGTTATCCTCTCCTTTATCCGTATCCAGAGAATGAACTTCCAAGCTTCCCACTTTTACTTCCAGGGATGTGGTCTTGGCTGCTAGACCAGACATCTCATTGCTTCTTAAATAGCTTTCATACAATTCTACTCACTTCCCTCCAATATTAATTCCCTCTCCTAGTTCTGTAGGACTTTGGTGTTCCATGTTTAAATCATCTGTGGCTTTTATTGTAGCTTGGGCTGTGTTTCAGCTTTTCATACCTTTGCCTTGGAGACCTTGGTTTCAGTGCTGCTAAATTGGTTGCTACTATTTCATCTTCCCAATGTTTTAGAACAGTTCTAAGACTAATAATACCTCTTCTCCTGTTTTCTCTGTTCTTTGATGTTCATGACTTTATCTTTTTTAAAAAAGATTTTACTTATTTCAGAGAGAAAACCAATGAGAGAGAAAGAGAGAGAACAAGTGGGGGGGAGGGGGTGCAGAGCACAAGGAGAGGGATGAGTAGACTTCCCACTGAGCAGGAAGCTTGACTCAGGGCTCCATTCCAGGACCCCAGGATCATGACCTGAGCTGAAGGCAGACCCTTAACTGACTGAGCTACCCAGGTGCCCTGGGTGTTGATGTCTTTAAAAAAGTAATATTTACTCTAGTTTTTGTGTGGAAAAGGTGAGAGCATTCAGTGCAGGTGCAGGCTTCAATCTTTAACACAGAATTCTTTGTTGTGCAAGTCTCATTTAGAGATTCCATTATGGAAGAGTATTGGTAGAGTTGGCCCTCTCTCTTCCTGTTTGCTGCTGCTACCTCCTAATTTGGATTTCCACTATAGTTCCCAGAGTCCTGGTAGAAAGCTGCTAGAGCTATTTCTAAAGTAAAGCCATTTCTCCAATTCACTGCATTGGCAGCTGTGCTGTAGGATGTAGCACCACTGTGGGAATAAGATTAGTTGGCCCTTCTTGAGTTTGCTGTTGCGTTATGCTCCTGACTACGCTTTTCCTTAACTCACCTTTGATCCTAAGGAATGTGTGCATAATATTTTTCAAAGTGTTTGCTATGTCAACATCCTAGATGAATGTCTGTGAGCATTTAATAGTTAGAAGCTGTGAATTGAGGCCCATCAACCAGATGTCTCCTGCTTCCTGGTTTACAGACCACCTTTACACAGGGACACATGCTTATGACTAAGAGTCCACTGTATTTGTGAAGCCACTTTAACTCACTGATCTTGAAGGCTTTAATGAATCTAAAACTACTCGTCTTTTCAGGATGCTACAAATGTTGATACCATATAGAGATAATAAATGCTGAAAAAAATCCCAGAATCTAAAATAGAGTGACATCAATCATTTTTGTTTCTCTGAAAAAATGGTTACAGGAATCTTAATTCTTATTCTGCTTCATGACAATTAGTTACATGCAATATGTTGACAAAATTGTTTTGTATTATGTTCAAACTGATTCCGTATTATCATTTTATGGAAAATTCTAGGATCTGTGTAAGGAGACCTCTTAAGGCTAGGATTTTCTACCTAGAGTTTTGCCATTTAGGTCAATACAAGTCAGTTTGGATAGGTGCAATTGATTTGTGTTTTTGATCAGGACTTCCATGTTCCAATAAATAACTTTATTTATGGACACTGCAATTTGGGTTTCACATAATTTTCATATGCCATAAAATAGTTTGTTGATTTTTTTTAACTGTTTAAAGATGTAAAATGCCATTTTTAGCTCACAGATAAACAAAATCTGATGGTGAGCCACGTTTGGCCCACAGGGCAACTTTTGCTGACTCTGGTTTAAAACCTGCCTTGGGATGAGTGCTTGTTGCTCTTGTGCCAAATTTCAGCCATTGTCTATTAGTATAAAAACACTGCTTGGAATTGGCATAGCCATGCTCAAATTTTTGCTTTGATGGGAGAATTTTTCAAAGCCAACTCGAACTGCTTCTGTGTATCCCTTTTTTGAGTCTTCTTCCTAACCATGTTTCTCTTATTATTTTATTTTTCTCCTATGTACTTTTGCACAATTTATAATTATTTTCATTTTTTGAGTACAGATTATGTATAATACAGTGTGCCAGTTGCTTAAAAGATACAAGCAACTATGTTGATAGATAAACATAGTCATGGAAGACATTTTTTATTTCTGACAAAATTCAGCAAACTCATCTGAGGTATAGGAGCAAGGAATGTGATCTACAGGTGTGTGTGTGCCAGCATATATTGTGGAGGTATTTTTCTCCTGATCTCATGTTGTAGATGACAAATGCACACTCATTCTGCGTTTATTTATTTCTATTTTGAGGATGCCAACAATAACAAACTTGTGAATGATAATGTTCTGTTTAAAATTTTGTAATATTACCCTATTTTTCCTGCTACAAAGAGACTTCTTTCTCGCTCTTCAGGTATCCTCTGATAATTTATTCATTAATTTAAACTTGTTTAAAAAACTTCTTTGGAAAGGTATGTTTCTTTGGGAAAGATAGATCTCTACTTAGTAAAAATTTATGATTGAATGAGCAAAGAGCAAGGGGGAGGCCTAGGTGATGAAGTCTATGCACTGAAAATAATAAAAATAGGAGCATTAAAAATGAAGGAAACCAGTCAAAGGCTGTAGAATCAAAGAACAACACAATTATAGATTTCATGGTAGCTATAGTAAGTAATATAGTCTCAAATGAATACTCCTTTATTTTATACAAGGGATTGGCATTTGTGCAATATTCTTTAGTTAAATTTCAATTTATTGGATTTTTGCATCACTGCAGATTGATCTATTGAATTTGTCACAGTGGCCTTGTTTTTACCTTGATGTGTTTAATACCTGCTGGATCAGAATGCCAATCAATTTAGGTTAATTTCATTAAGTTTACTAAAGCTTTTTAAATTAAAGTCACTGCTGACATTACCAGTAACAAAATGTGGGCAACATACGCTTATGTATTATTGTTCTAGAAAAGAGATTGGTAATATATATTCTCTCTAACATTTTCTTACTTGGATTTTTAGATTCCCTTAATTATTTACAAGACGATAAATCATTTAACATATAAAATTTTAATTATCTGCATGATCATTGCTTAGTATTCTGTGCCAAACTTTAAACTCAGCATAGATTTAAGTTCTCACTGAATAGATTTCAATTAAACTCCATGCATCTTTTCTAGGAAAGCAATGGATTGTGTTTAAAAAATTGTATTGTGTTATGTATTGCAAATATAAACTGGGGAGTGGTTCATGGCAAGTAGACTTTAATTCTCTAGTGCATTTAAGTTTTCAGAGAAGTCACAGTACACTTGGCATTTATATGAAGTATAATCACAGTTAAGATTTTTTGAGTAATATATTTTGCAAAGAGCTCTGTAATATGCAATTATGGAACTCAGCTTGCATTATTAACTGATTTTATTAACTATCATTAATGCAGTATTTATAAATATTGCTTGGAGAACTGTAGTTAAATTTACCCTAAAGATAGAATCAAGAAGAAAACTGATAAGCTACTAGTGCCCTAGAACTCCTTAAGAAAAGAGCAGATGACATTGTTTATAAAATCACTAGTAATTCAGAAAGGGAAGAAAAAAACCCTCAACCTATCAAAAATTGGTTGGTTATTTTTTATTCCTTCACAGCAGTGGTATGTAGGCATGACTACAGTTTTCTATGGGGTAATTGAGCAAGCAAAAGTTTGTTCTAGCATATGCTATTCTAGAATTAAAGAGATTTTGGTTATGTAGGGTTCAAGTTATCTTTGACACGTTTTGCAGGTTACTTACAAATTCCTGCCTAAACATAGGAATCTTCTTTATCAGAGAGCCTAACATCAGATTTTAATCATATCTTAGACCCACAGGGTTTTAGGTTTCCAACTGGCCACCTGTCTCAGACATTTAAAAATTCACAGGACAGATGGGAAGGTGAAAGAACTTGTCCTTGGTTAAAGAAATTCTTGCATTGCAGGAACATTCACAGGCAGGGTTAGCCAATACATCGTACACATATCCTGTATTTGCCTAGTGTTAAGTTATCATAATTGTGTGTTTCCCTTTAGTAGTATAAATACAAAATTCATCACTTATCTCCTATTCTTATGATGGGCAAGAGAGAGAAAACTCATAGCTTGTAAAACCTGCTGTTCAGTTGATCCATGAATCAGGAAATAGGATCATATTTTATATTAACTTTCCCAAATCTATTAATGGAATATGTACCCTGATTAAGACTCTGCACCCTCATATTTAGGAAATTGGGAAATGGAGTTGGCTCGCTTGGGTTTAAATTTCTTCCCAGCCACTTACAAATTATCTTGGCAAGCTACCTGGCATCTCTAAGCTTTTTTTTTTTTTTTTTTTTTTTTTTTTTCTGTAAAATGGGGGATATATCTGGCCCTTTCTAGGATTTTGAGGAACTGACATGAAGATAATACATTAAAAGTACCTAGACCAGGGCTTAGATTTGAGAGTCTGTTTTCAGTAAACGTTAGCTATTAGAAAAACCTGATTACAGGTAAAAACTAAAAGAGGAACTTAAAGCTTATACTTGGAAGTTTTCTGAAAATAAATTCTTCAAAAATTTCACATTGACATTTATCTCTTTAGGAGAAAGTCCATTACTTGACACAGCTGAAGCATAGTGTTCAAAATAGTTAGGCAGTTGAAACATCGGTGGATTATGCTGTGAACTGTGGTTGGTCTTTATTAATTCTTTAAACCAGCATTACCTAGGAGCATGTTAGAAAATTGAATTCTCAGGCCCAACCTCACAACTACTAGATCATAAACTTGGGTGGGACTGAGAAATCTATTATTTAAGAAGCCCACTTGATGATTTTTGATGCATGTTGAAGTTGAGAACTACTGGCTTAGATATGCAGATTTGTTGAGGATCCACTATATTTGTTCTAAGTGAGAGGTGAGAGAGAGAGAGAGAGAGAAAATGAACCTGAACATAAGAGATGAGGTCCTTGCTCTAGCTGACCTTCCTGTTGAAAAGAGTAGGGCAGAAAAGGAATATATAAAGAAGCATAAAAAAACCAAGAATTTCAGGTGATAAAGTTTAAAAAAGAAAACGAGTAAGCAGTGTTGGTAAGTGATCAATAGAATTGAGGGGAGCACCAAGATAGGGTGTTCATGGAAAATCTGAAGATATGAAATCTGAGGTTACAGCTGAATTAGGAGAACATTAGGTAATAAATTGGTGGAAGAGCAATCCTGGAAGATGAAACTCCCAGTGCAAAGGCCATAAGGTGGGTACACCTTAAAGAAGGTTCTGTTTTCACTCTAATATGTAATCACTATTGGTAATATTAATTAATGGGAGGTAAATTTGATTACTGTGGACAAGGAGAGGGATTCATGGCTAAGTTCTTGATACCATAATTCTTCATATTATTTCACATATAGACCTACTACCTAAAGTCTAAGTGTCCTACCTTTCATTTTTTGACTGAGGTCCCCAAATCACTTTGTGAGCTCTGAACATTACACTGAGTTGACAGTGCAATGGACACATAGGATAATTTGGGGCTTCAGATTTTTCTTGTTCAGAACTTAATGTCTTTTTTTATTGCTCCCTACATATGTAAATTAATGTATATAATGTCTAAGTATAATTTTAAATGAATATCAGCCCTTCCTTGATTCCTTTGCTATGACCATAACTTCCACAAGAAAAATTATCTTAAACATAGGATAAAGACATGCAATTTAAAGTGCAAGGGGGGGGGGGTTTGTAATTTTAAAAAAAGCTGAGTGATTTTAGATTTAAAAAAATGAAATTATTTCAATATTGTGCTTCTTGTTAGAGAATTGTAGTTAGTGTAATTGAATTCACACTGTGGCAAGACTAAGAATAATAAATGAATAAATAAATAAACCTTTATTTTTTCAAAAAATCTTGGTAAGGGTCATATATATAACATGATAGAACTTAGTTTTTACATCTAAGAAGACCTACAATTTAAATCCAAGCTTCTCCATTTGTTAGTGTGATCTGGCCAGTTACATTTTTTTGTGCCTTACTCTTATTGTCTATAAAATGAGAATATAAAATCGATCTCTCAGGGCTTACTAACTCAGTGTTGAGATATTAAAACTATTTAAAGAAGGAAAAGTGATAAAAAAAATGGTAACTATTTTATTTCAGATTTACTAAAAACTCTTGAGTTAATAGTTTAACTATTGAGCTAAGAAAAAGTCTGTGGCTTCATCCATCTTTTAACTATAAACTCTTCTTTAAAGGTTATGACTATTTCTTAGTTGTGTTTATTTATTTATAAAGGTTTATTTATTTATTTGAAAGAGAACATGGGGGAGGTGCAGAGAGTCCCAATCAGACTGTGCTGAGTGTGGAGCCTGACACATGGCTTGATCTCACGACCCTGAGATCACAATCTGAGCCAAAACCAAGAGTCAGACACTTAACTGACTGCTTGAGTCAGGAACCCCTTTAGTTTCATTTTTTTAAGAGCCACAAGACCTTAGGAACTTTTCTTGAATTCTACCTCCTACAGTAATTTCCTCCCATGGTCTTGGGTTTCTTCTTTGCTGTTCTGTAGTGTGGCCTTTGGCTTGCTAGCATGTGCCTTTTGGGGCATTTCTAGTTTCTCTAGTCTGTTAAGTTCACTCACCCTCCTTACTACTCTTCTTTATAGTCTTGTTGAAGGAATATGTCCTTGAGTGTATTTTGGGCAAATCTGAAGTTGAGTTAAATACACATAATTCAAAAACAGTGAAACATAATGAAAGACAACAAACATTTCACTGTATGTTCATGTGACAGCTTTTCCTTAGCAAGTTTGAGAATGTTAAGGAAATTTAAATGTACTTTCCAAATCTAAAGACTGAAGTCATCTCCTCAGGATAAACTTTAATATTTCCTGTTTGAATTTTCTTGGAAGTGTTACAAGGGGGGGGGGAATATTATGGATGTAAGCAGTACATTTGTTGAGTGCCTACTATGTACCAAGCACTGTCCCAAATGTTATATATATGATTACATGTTATGTTAATTGTGTGTATGTGTGTGTGTGTGTATATATATATATATATATATACACATATACATATAATTTTTTCCTTCTCAGAACCTTGCGTTATATAATATCCCACCCATTTTATACATGAAGACAGTAAAGATCAGAGATATTAAGTAACTTGACCAAATTTACAAAATTACCTTTAACCAAAATTTTTAACAAAAGTTAAAACCCAGAAATGTCTTCTAAAGAACAAATGCTCTATACTTAAGGAAATAAATGTTAAGAATGAGGATACTATTGGTAACACACCAGTGTGTCTCTTGACTTGGTATATTGATATATAGGAGTTTAACTGGGAGATGTTGGAGTGCTACCAGTGGTATCTAGCCCTCTAGCCAAGGAAAACTGGGGAAAACTGGAAAAATGGGGTTCCTGTTGATTCTGTATTGATGGAGCCAAGCAATGAGGGAATAGACAAGGAAAGTAATTACAAATGTTGACATGTACTCTGACAGAAGTAAGCAAGGGTTGAGATAGATACCATCAGGGTGAAGGAAGAGACCGAGACAAAGAATGGATGCTGTGAGGAGGTGGCATTTAACCTGAGTCCCAACAGCTGAAGAGCCAGGTCCTAGAGCTGATTGCTGCTGTCAGTTTTCAGGGGAAGCCTGAGTGAAGCCACCCTTCTGCAGAGAGGGGCACAGAACCCCATGTTTCCTTATCACTGGTGGAGATTAGGCACCATGCCTGTCTCACAGTGGGTCTTAATGGATATTTGGTGACTGAACTTTGCAAAGCCCTGAAAAGAGTCTTTTCTTAAGCACCAATTTATATTTACATTAGTCTAGAATTACTAGGCATTTATAGCCTTTGAAAAGTAAACTTTTTGTTTCAGAAACTTTCAGACATACAAAGATGAGTATAGAGTAATAGATCTTCATGTATCAGTATCTGGATTAAACAAATAATATTCTCCCAGCTTATTTTATCTAACCTCCATTTCCATGTTTCTTCTTTGGTATTTTCCAGAAAGTTCTAGATATCATTTCTTTACAATTATAAATACCTCAATGTGCATTTCTCAGTGATGAGGGCACTTTTATTTACATAATCATAGATAACCAGTATATTCAGAATTAACTGTGACCAATCTTTTGTTCTTTAAAAAAGTTTAATAAAGAAAGATGGTAAGACTCATTACAAAATTATGATGTAATTGGTATCCATAACATATGTACCTGGATCTGTGTCTGGGTTCCTTCCCTCCTCCCTCCCTCCCTCCCTCCCTCCCTCCTTTCTTTCCTTCCTTCCTTCCTTCCTTTTTTTAGCCTTTTCTCATGCTTTGTGACTTGACTATCCAAAGGCCACAATTTTTCTTACTAAAGCTAGCAAGCAAACATCACCTTCTTTAAAAAAAAAAAAAAAAAAAAAAAAGAGGCCCAAAAGGAATGTCTACCCAGAAACTCACTTGGAAAACTGCTTGACAGAACCTCTCTTTATTAGTCCCTGTGGTGGCAGATGGTATTAAATCTGTACATATGTCAGAAACATTTTTCAAAAGTTTACTATGATACTGTTCATCCAGCTATCATTGGATGTTGGTTCTGTCTGTATAAAATGCAAGTGGAATTGAGCATGGGGTAGACTTTGGACAGACTTCCATCCCTCAGCAGACTCTTCTTGAACTGCTAGAACTGGCGTATCTTACACTTAAAATCTAGGAAAACATATCTTTGGAATACCTTCTGTTGACAGAGAAAGAGGAAGTCCCAGTGACATCTTTTAAAACCACAAAGACCTGACTCACCAATTACTTCCACTTAAAAAATAAATAAATAAAAGCCAAAAACAGTCATGCAGTATTGGTTTGGCTTGAAATGCTCTGCACTTCTCATTCATTATTTAATATTATTTTACTTTGTTCAGACAAGCTATCTGGCCTATTGTGAAGCTTCACACAGCCAATTACCTCAAGGTGTTTAGTTCATTTATTATTTACAGTATAAATCTTGTACAGGTTGTCCATTGACGACCCTCTGAGTAGATGTAGTAAATGCCTTTCATCCTTGTGGCCCCAGTCGGTGCTCACAGACCTACCTGCTGAGCATGGCAGGCCAGGCAAGGTACTGGAACATGTACAATACCAGAGGTAATTGCACTTTACTTTCTGTTTAAGGTGCCTGTGAAAAATGTGCACACAGTAGCAGATTCTGCATGGAAATTGAACGGAAAAGAATTGCGTTTAATTTTAAACACAATTTTCCTTTCTATAGAGATCATAGTAGACGTTTTGTGTTAATAAGACTGGATATTTAATTTAGAAGATTGTTGAGAGTAGGCCATAGTGACATCATACTTGAGAATATAATATGGAAGTCTCACCTTTCAAATTTGTGGTGTGTGTCCTCGAACCTGTTTTCCTTTCCTGGCTTCTTTTCAGTCTTGTGTTGTGATACCAACATGAGCCAGTATGAATGACTTGGAAAAAGCTTAAGTAATGTGCCGATTCTACTGATGGGCTTAGATGCCATTAAGAGTATCTATCCCACACCGAATGTGCCAGGTATTTAACTGGGGACTGGTACTAATTTCAGAGCTAATACTGAGCTGTTCCACATCAATGCTTTCAGCAGGTGGCTTGAACTGACAGTGTAAAGAAAAAAGTGAGAGAAAATTACCATTGTACTTTAGAATTTCTCTGATTGAATTGACTGATTATACTGTCAAAGGAGCATTGGGAAGCTGGCAGGGTTATGGGAAGTGAAGAAATGACAATTCTTTTAGAAAGAGCTTGTCTGTTTTTGCACAGCCAAATATTCCAAAATGATAATAAGCTTTGATATGAGGTTTGAATTCAGTACTTGTGAAAGTCCATGTGTTCCCTGATCTGCTTTTTAAAGCTTGCATGTTGTGTAAGGGGGGCCAATGGTTTTCTTATTACTACTTTCTCTTATAAGGTAAAATATTAGAATACTTGTTTATTTTTTTTATTTTTATTTTTTTAGAATACTTGTTTAAGTTCCATCAGAAAACGTTCGACTTTTTATATTGGCAAAAGAATTTTATGAAGATTACATTTTTGTTAAGTTTTACTTTTTGGAAGATGGAATGGAAAAAACTGTCAAGTGACTCAAGATGAAAACTGTTTTATGTAATCAGTCTTGTATGCTGTTCTTAAATAGATCTTCTGTTTGAAAATAAATTCTTATCAGTCACAAATATTCCCGGTTGTCTCTTAAGCTCACGTATATTTTAAAATTTAAATATTGAATAAATATTATTTAAATGGATAATTAAAAAATTAGAAATGGTACCATGGTTGCTACTAATGGAATAATAATAGTACCTAGTCTATTGAATAGTTGCCACATACCGGATATTTGACTATATGCTTTATGTTTCCCTTAACCTTCATAATAACTGTGTAAAGTAATTTCCCTTTTGTATCCCCATTTTACTAATGAGTAAATCAAGGCACAGAGAGGTTGAGTAACTTGCTGGATAACCAGAGCTGGTAAAACAGGATGCTGACTCTCAGAGCCCTAGTGCTCATTCTCTGTTATACAACAGACTAGGGGAACTGGTTACACTTGACTTCTTCTTTTTTTTTTTTTTTCTTTTTCTTTTTTTTTTTTTTTCTGTCAATGTACTGATTGCTTTCTGTACTGGCGACAGGAAATTAATAAAATAATTTCCCTTTTCATGGTTATCCTATTATGAATTTAATAGAACTTTTGATACAGAGTTGTGAGAATTCTTAAGGGAATGGTTTAAAATATGGATAGAAATGTATTGAAGTGTTCTGTAAGAAAATATAAGAGACAAATTTAGTGAAGGATAAGTTAGGTTTGGGATGAAAAAAAATCCATCAAGATAAATGGGCCAGCATTCATCATTTATTCAACAAATACTTATTGTACTGGGTGCCAAGCATTGGGCTTGGCCTATAGGAAAGCACTGGGTGATTTATTTTTGTTGGGTTGACTCCCTGGTGGGATTATTCACAAACAACCTTTGGATGCAAATACGAAGCTTTAATTGCAGAAAAGAAGGGTTAAAGTCTTTCTGGGTGGACCATGGTATTCGAGTTTTGTTTCATTGCATAATCTAGTAGGCGATCCTCGTATTCTCATTATTCTGATGCAGTGTAACAAACCAGCAGGAAACTGCATTCCATGGGATTTCTATGGGGACTACAGAGAATTCATTCCAATGCTTACAGAGCAGCCGCTTGTAGCTTAAAGTAGCTCCAGGGCTAATGTGA
Organism: Canis lupus familiaris; assembly: GCF_011100685.1. Taxonomy (NCBI): domain Eukaryota; kingdom Metazoa; phylum Chordata; class Mammalia; order Carnivora; family Canidae; genus Canis; species Canis lupus. The sequence continues at coordinate 12,320,958 of NC_049229.1, forward strand.
GGAGCTGTGCAGCTCTACTTGCTACTGAACTGTAAAACTGAAAGCATGTGTAGTGTAAATAAAACAATGTTAGTAGAATTGCTTCTAATCTGGAGGCCTTATCAGAGCATTGGTTGGCAATTTGTTACTGTTGAATAGGGCAGGGGGAGAGGCAGGGAGTTTGAAATATTATACCGTGCTGAAAATGTGAATATCTGTTTCTTAACTTGGCTTAAAACTTATTCCATTTAATTGTTTTGTATTTCAATTGGAGGTAAATTTGAAAGAAAAGAGAAAATGCTTTTCAATCCCCCAACCTCTCACTCCAATACTAAGTAACTGCCAAGCAGAGTGACACTCTCAGTAACAAACTGTCTCAGCCTAGCCTGATAGGAGATAAAGAAATCCATATTCTGGGATATATTTGATTTCTATATTCTGTCTGTTTCAAATGAGCACCTAGCTTCACCCGTCCCCCAAAGTGCGGTTAGCAGTGTCTCATTTTTGTTAATAGGAGACTTTTCCAATCTTCTTTAGCCATGTGATCTATTTGGTAGTTGATGTGCCTGGGCACCCTCCCTAGCAGGACTGCTGGGGTCCTCCTAGAGCACCTCTCACACTTCTCCCACCACAACCTGGGCTATAGCACTGCCGGTCTGCAAAGCCTTCCACCTGTGAATCTCACAGCTCCCCCATCCTCCAACTTGATTTAATCCTCTGCTATCATTCTCCATGATGTTGAGTCAAGGAGCCACATGTCGTCATTTTGCCCTGGGTTCTACAGATCGTGTAGCAATCCCTTTGCTCTATAAACCTCCTCCTGCAGAGAATGGCTCTGGTTCCTCAGTAGACCTGAGTATCTCTTCCCTTTGTGTATATCTCAGTTATAACCTCATTTATACCCTGCCTTGAACTCATGGTGTGCACCTCTGTCTCCTTCCATACAGTGGGATCTCAGAGGGAGGCAGGCACCCTCCAAGAATCTTTGTATTCTTCTCCCTCCATATCCTAGCCCAGTGGCTTTCAGTGCTCCATAAATGCTTGTTGAATTGAAGTGAATTAAATAATTTGCCCTTTTATCTGAAAGAGTAAGGAAATTTACATTTAATATAAGGCCCCTTTGATAGACATATTGCCTTCATTTCAGTTCTCTTCTGATGCAGAATTATGGTGCTGGCTTCCATCAAATGGCAAATGTGATGAGATGGTACACATTTGATTCTGCCTCACTTATAAATTTGGGGTGGAGAAAATATAAATGAAATCATTTCACTAATTTTAAGACATTTAAAGAGTATGGAAATTGAGCTTTGGAGGAAAAGGTTAACTAAGGTTAAAGCGAATGCTTTTCATTTCGCTTAGCATATTACTAAGTGGAGATTTAAAGGCACTGCTCTCTTCTTAACCAAACTTTCCCATACTGCCCCTGGATTTCCTTTTAGTGTAATTTAAGCAAGATGTTGTCACAGTTTAAATCATTTTAATTTTGCATGTTTCATAGGTGCTATTTTCATTTAGGGAATACTTCATGATATATGGTTCTTTAAACTTCTGAGAGAAATAGAACCCACAATGCTTGTTGTCTGCATGGGTGGTGGAACCCTAACAGTTCAATAACCTGTCCATTAGGTACAAAAGAACGTAATTGGCGGTGCCACACACATTTTTAACAGAGGGGCCGCGATCACCTTTAGGCCTCTAGAGGTTCTGTAAGCTCTCTCAAACTGTAGGCAAAATGTACTTTGGGAGTGTTCAAATGTCCTTCTGGAGAGAGAGCTCCCAAAACATCTTCTCAAAGTGTTCAAGAGAAGTTAAGAACCAGGTAATTAGCAGGAATAGAAAATGGAATGAACATACGACATAGATATATATGCACATTACAAAGTTAAAAGATCCTCTGCTATATGCATGCTGAACATACATTTGTATTGTTGAAATCCGAAATCTCTGGGCTATAAAATGTATCCATTGAGTATCATACCATTATTTTTTTTTTGAAAATAGAATACTAATCTTTTAAGTATAGATGCATGTGTTTAGGTCTAAGTTTAGAGTTTGTGTCCAAATGAACTTTGGGTTCATTTTTAGTTGCAGTTTGTGAGCAATGTGACACTAAAAAGCAGAGAAATTAGGCAAAACACAATTCCTTTATCCTGCTACATGGTAATAAAAAAGAATCGCTAATTGCTACATTTGAAGGAAAACCACAACTTTTAGCCAGGGTTCTTCTTGAGTATGGGTAGTTTAAGACCATGCTTGTGGCATACCTGTGCAGGGAGTAAGATACTTTGCAATACTGAAAATTCCTGCTTAGAAGTAGGTGGAACAGCCCTGGTAAGATGCTACACCTTGGGAGGTGTGTCTGACCTAACCAAGCTTCACACACAGCCCCCGAGTGTCTTATACGTGTTTCAGGTGGGCTGGAGGTCAATGACCACCTCTCTTAGTTTTTGTGGCTTGCTTTTGTGTTTAGCGTTCTTTTCCTGTGTTTTCTGTTCTTGTTGATTGGTCAGTGTACATGCTGAGCACACTTAGAAGCAGCACAGCCTGTAAGATGGCTTGCAGAAACTCAGCTGAGATTGAAGTGTTCCTTTGGGACTTATCTGCCTCTAAAATATACAAATGTTGAAGTTGGGATGAACTCTTAAATCAGAAACTCTGTAGTAGTTGAAGTTCTCTTTGGTGCATTTTAGAGATCACTTACTGCGTGCAAAACACGCCTTGAGCCTTAAGGGCATTCAAAAATGAACAAGACAGGCCCTTGCCTTGAGGAACAGAGAGGGCCACCAGGGAAATAGGACACCAGGCATCAGACTGTGTGCACTCTCAGATGCAAGAGTCCAACCAAAACTCTTAGAAGTACATTCTTCCAATGACATGGGCCTCACCTGAGAGCAGAAACAGTGTGTAATTTCTAAGGATTATAAGTTTACTTGGAGTCATTTCTAAGGTGATCTCCCAATTTGTAAATAGCAGTCAACCTAAAGATCTTGCAACCCTGCAGGATGGAGGACTAGTGGCCTGACCCTTATTTTTCTGTTCTCTCTGTGCAGTTGTTTCTAGAGTCCCTGGGTGGAAACTAGCCAGTAGAAGAGGTGCTTTCTGTTGACTGCAGTCACCTCTGCTGGTCCCCTCCTTTGGATCTCTGTTCTCCCCCTACATACGTACCTGTACCCTATTACCCTCTTACAACCATTTATCTTTTTCTTCCTCTTGCTTGCCACCAATCATGATTTCCCTGTGGTAATCCTTAACTCTTAGGCAGTCTCAAGGTTTAAAAAAGTCAAAATGGGTCCTCCTCAAAGAGGGTTCAGAGAAATTTTTAACTTCTCATTGTGCTCTATGAACTGAAGATTCATTATAATCTGAGATGTCTCTCTTATAGGTTTCTGTTTGTTTTCCTTTTGGATCTCTTTTTTCTTTAAAATCATGCTTTCAAAGTTAAGTATAGTAACACTTCTAATCTACAATTGAAAACTAAAACTTTATGAGAGCATTTTGGGAGTTTTGTAGCCCTCTGGTGGAGTGTCAAGAGAATCCATAATGGAGATCTTTGATGACTTGGATTTTAACTATTTTCTATATGACTGAATAGTTCACTTAAAAATTGTTTTAGAACACTGTTTTATTTGAGGGCAGCCATTTTGTTCACAGATGTGTAGCTGAGTATCTCAACATTTATTTTTAATACTTAGATTTTTTTCGTTGACATGAGCAACTGTTTTATTTAGAATTAAGAATGGATAAAGTATTATAGTTTTTAAAAGAAATTGTGCCATGTTTTTCATTTTTGTAAGAATTTTTTTATGTGATTAATTGTAGAAATTTAAAATTGTGAGGATGATGAGTAAGACAGTCCTGGGCTATGAATACAGAAAGGCTGCCAGGTTTTGAGTGCTGTTTTGCATCTGTGTATGTAAATGAGCAGTCATAAGCCTTTGTATGAAAGCAGTTTGACATTGAGGAGAGCACTGAATTGAAGTCAGACCTGAGTTTTAGTCTCAATTCTCTTACTCTATAGATACATGATTCTAGAGAGGTCACAGCACCTATTTGGAAGATTATTCTTCACATTAGTGAAAGGTAGCATAAGTCATAACTTCTAAATATATCTTGTAGTTTTAAAGTTTGAGGATTTTTGATATCATTACAAACACTGGAAAGCCATGTTCTGTGGAATCTTTGGGGGGAAATGCATATTGAAGATAGTTCTTTTTTTTTTTTTTTTTTTTGAAGATAGTTCTTAAAATATGATTAGATAACATAATAAAAACAAAGCTTACTAGCATACTGAGAGTTAATTGGGGGTAGAATTCTTTTCATTTTTATATTTCTAATCTGACCTAACGTGGTTTATGGCAGACATTCAAAAACCAATGTTTGAATGAATGCAGAAAACAATTTCTAAAGGTCTCATCCAGAAATCGAAAATTGCATCCAGAATAGATTTAAGTGGAGTTAATGTTGTTTCAAGAAATGTCTACTTAAGTAAGTAAGTGTAAATAATTTTGTCAGCATAGACTATTTGCCTAAGCGGCCTTAGGTAATAGTTTAGGTCATAAGTATTCACTTACGTTTTCTTAAAGAAGGGAATCGATTACTAATAATGCAATTTTAGTAAGAGAAAAAAGAATATTTTCGTATCAGAAAAATATTTTTCTAAATGATATGGGGAGTTTTAATGCCTTCAAAATTGTTAGCTTTGATTTTTCTATAAACTGGACAAGAGATTAAGGAAAATAAATTAGGTTAATAATTTATAGCTGTTGTATTTTAAATAACTTCACATGTGTATGAAGCCATTCAAAAGTATTTCAGTTGTCTTGGACTTGGTAATTACTAGGTTGCATTTTATTTTTTCTCTTGAACAGTTACTCTTCAACTAGATTATAGCAAGTTAATTTTCATAATCATCATTTAGCAAGTTTTACGTGCCAAGTTGTGAGCTCCCAGATATTAGTTTAAAAAACAGTGAAGCCACTATAATATTAATGATAAATGGCATACATTTGAAACATTTAAAAATGATCATAGCCTTAAAGCCAAAATGAGCCAGAAAATATTAATGGTATAGGAACCATTTTATGTGGATCTGAATTATGTATAACAGAGAGAGATAGAAAGAGATAAATTGCATAATAAATCAAAGTTCACATGGTGTATTGTTTATTTAAAAAAACTACACAAACTTTCTGTTTATGCAGCATGTCGGCTATTTGAAAAAAAGATGAATAGTTCCAGATTCAGATTTATTCCAAGAATGAATATTTAGCACCCAATAGTGTCATACTGAATGTAGGAAAATAATTACAGTGTATGTTTTACCATGAAGAATTCTAGGAAAGCATTGACTTTTTATACTTTGTTTTTTTTTTTTTTTTTTTTTTTTTTTTTTTTTTTGGCTTTTTATACTTTGAATGTGCTTTTATTCTCTGATCAATTTGTATCTTTTGTGTCTTTCTGATTTATAAAAGTCAGGTGTTTTAACCTTCCTTTCAAAAACTGTAGCAGTGATATTCAGAAGTGTGTGTAAGGTTATATTAAGACAACAATTAACAGGAAACATTTCTTGATAAATTTGTTTTATTAAAACATGATGATTTCAGAGCATTACAAACTTTGAGAGACACTATTTGATGAAAACACCTATAGTAATTACTTGCAGGATATACTGGTGACCAGAAAAAAATTTGGTTGACTTTCCTAATAATTTAAGATTCTAAATGGGTGCCAATATGAGGGGGATTTCAATGGTTTGTGTATTTTTTGTGGCGTCATTTACTGTAGAAATACTATGTTATTCTCTTTTTACGAGTTTACAACCAGTAAATTTAATTAATACTTTTATAAACAGCCATGGCATACTTCTGCCCTGATTTTGGCTAGTGTTCTTTGGGTTTCTATTTGCCATGAAGATGCAGGTGCTCTTAGCCATCAATATTTTATCCCATATATTATGCACCATTATGTGCTTAACCAAAAGAATCACAGAACTACTGTAACACTAGCTTAGAGTTCTAATATAGAACTTAAGCACTGCAGCATCTCATGGTTACAGGTGAAAAGAACCCTGGTGTGGTTATGACTATGGTGATTTCCCTCTCAAGCAAGAGGCATGTGTGCCAAATAACTTATTCCTGGAATGATTTTGAAAATGGTACCATAGATCATTTGTGCATACATTTCATTGATTCAACATTTATTGCCATGTAGTACCAAAGGAACTAGACAAATGGAATTATAAGTGTTCATATCTATCATCTCTCATCTTTCCATGTGGGTCTTGTAAGTCTGCTTCTGCTGATATCCTGACATGGCTGCTTACCATTCTGTCTAGGGGACCATCAACTTGTTTGTTGCTTACTTGATTTAGGAGTCTGTTGATCTCTATCAACTAGATCTTGACAGATAAAACAGAGGCTGAATGCAAGTTTCAGAAGTGAGGTAGGGAAAAGGTTAAAGCTTTTGACAAAGTGAGTGGAAACAAAGAAGAATGTCCCCAGTGAAGTGGAGATAAAGAGGGACTTAGAGACAGCTGAGAGAGCCATATGGAAGAACAGGGAGCTAGCAGTGGTGGTAGGATTTGATTGAATGTCACAGCTTCCTTGGAGAGGAGATACAAGGGGAGCATTGGACTATCATGGCCACAACCATTAAGCAACCTCATAGGGGCTGTTTATCCTTTCCCTGGCCATTCCTATTTGACTTATGAAGATTGATGTGGAAAAGGACATGACATAAACATTCAGGGAAAAGGATTGTCTTTGTAGATATTTCAGGTGTTGACATAGTCCTAGGATTATTGACGTCATTCTTTGATAGTTATATAAAAATTTTTATATCCAAGTATCAGTGAGAACACTGTAATTGAGCTGATATGTTTGACAGATATTGTCTTAATTTAATGTAGATAGCAAAGGCAAAATGCTTGTATCAGATTATGCCAAAAAAATTTCTAACAAAAGTTCTTGTTAAGAATTTGAAATATTTCCATCAGATATTTGCTGCCTAAACTTTTAGAGCTTATGGAGTTACTGTTTTGTTTATTCCTGAAAATCATGTCATTTAAAAAAACCTTGTTTATACAAAAAACTGTTGTTCATTTTTTTAAGCATTATACTGACCAAATTAAAAACTGAAGTTTGACCATTCAGAGACTCCCCCTCTCCTTAGGAAGCATGTCTACTTGATTCCATGAGAAACAAAATAAAATGGAAGAGATGTTTAAATGCTTTTTATTCATAGTGTTAAAAATGGTTAGAGGAAGAAGTCACATTTTTCTTTAACACAGTGTAACAAGTAATTAACTTTTTGGCGTAGTGATAAATCTGCTTCTCTAAGAAGGTGTTTTGTGTTTTAGTAAGTAGCAATACATGCTAGTATATTCATTTTATTGAATAGTTGAGTAAAAAAACAAGTGAATTTAATTCATAAGGTATTGCCTTGGGCTTATTGAGATTTTACTACAACATCCCAATGGGATGGCATCACATTCCCCAGAGTATTATTTAAAAAAATAGCAATAAAGCCTGTTAAAGTATCCTATTTGTGAAGTGTTACCATCTTTAATCTATTCAGTCTCTAAAATATACTTAAAAATAAGTTTTTTGTAATCATGAATCAGTAATAATGGAATATGATTTTTAAAATAAATCAAAGGTTACCTAGAGACACTACTTAAAAATTTCTTGCCATCATGTATTCATTTATTTATTCACGAATTTGCTCATTTGTTGATTTTATTGCTTATCTGTTCTATTTTTAGAGAGAATAGATACAGGTCTTAATATTATCTATCTATGCAGATAGAAACTTATCAACTCAGTTGTGATTTATGTACTATTAGTGAAGACAAATGATGCCTACAGAGCAAATTATGCCAAACAACAACAAAAGAGTATTCCTAGCGAGATTTCCTCAACTTGTGTGTCATTTATGTAACATATGTAATTTTACTTTATTTATTTATTTATTTATTTTTAAATTTTATTTATTTATTCATGAGAGACACACGGAGAGAGAGGCACAGACACAGGCAGAGGGAGAAGCAGGCTCCATGCAGGGAGCCTGACGTGGGACTCAATCCCAGGTCTCCAGGATCATGCCCTGGGCTGAAGGCGGCGCTAAACCGCTGAGCCACCTGGGCTGCCCTGTAATTTTACTTTAAATTGTAGGTTTCTCCATAACAACAGATTTACTTTAAAATTAATATGGAAAATGAAAAGTATTAAAAAATAGAATAGCATGTGTACTGTTACTATAAATGATGTAAAATTATTGATTAAATAATTGTAATACTAAAAAAAAAATAAAATAAATAATTGTAATACTGGCTCAACAACAGATATATAGCATTTTTAAAAATATTCATTTATTTACTTTTAGAAAGAGCACACATGAGGAAGTGTGCACAAATGGGAGGAAGGGCAGAGAATCCTCAAGTAGACTCCCCCCTGAGTGTGGAGCCCAAAGTGGGGCTCGATTACAGGACCCTGAGATCGTGACCTGAGCCAAAATCAATACTTAACCAACTGAGCCACCCAGGTGTCTCTTACCTTATAATTTTTAAAAATTGTAGAATATTTTAGTCATTTTAGTCATATTTAAGTGTACAACCCTGACATTAATTAAATTCAGTGTTGTGCAACCATAACCACTATTTTCAAAACTTTGTCATACATCCAAGTTGAAACTCTGTATCCATTAGGCAGTAACTTACCACTTCCTCTCTTTCTTTATCCCGTGGTAACCTCTAAGCTATTTTTTGTCTCTATGAATTAGTTTCTTCTATATATTTTGTACATAGAATCATATAATACTTGTTCTTTTGTGTCTGGCTTATTTAACTTAGCATAATGTTTATAAGGTACACTCAGGTTGTAGCATGTATCAAAAGTCATTGCTTTTATGGCTGACTTTTCACACTATATGTATATACCACATTTTGTTTATTCATTTATCTATTGATAGATACTTGGGTTGTTTCCAGCTTTTAGCTATTGTGAATAATGCTGAAGTGAACATTTGTATACAAGTATCTGTTTGAGTCCCTGTTTTTAATTTCTTTGGGTATAGATTTTGGAGTGGAATTGCTGGGTCATATGGTAATTCTATTTTAAGTTTTTGGGGAACTGCCCAACTGTTTTCCACAGCAGATCTGAATGTGTGAGGCTTCCAGTTTCTTTATGTCCTCACCAACATTTTTTTATTCCTTTTTTAAATTACAGCCATTTTACTGAGTGTGGAATGACATCACATTGTGGTTTGAATTTACATTTCCCTGTTGTAGTTCCCGAAGATTAATGATCTTAAGCATCTTTTCATGAGCTTATTCGCTATTTGTGTATCTTTTTTATAGAAATGTCTAAGTTATTTGCCCATTTTTAAATTGGATTGTCTTTTGTTGTTTTCTTTGTATATTCTGCCTATTAAACCCTTATTAGATAAGTGAGTCACAAATATTTTCTTCCATCCAGTAGGTGTTTCTTTCAGTTTCATGACCATGTCCTATAATGCCCAGATGTCTTGAAACTTGAAGTCCAGTTTATCTATATTTTATTTTATTGCTCTACTTTTAGTGTCATATCTAAGAATCCATCACCAAATCCAAGGTCATAAAAATTTCCTGTTTTCTTCTGATAGTTTTATAGTTTCAGCTCTGTATTTAGGAGTTGATTCACTTTGAGTTTATTTTTGCATATGGTGTGGTGAAGGAATCCAACTCTATATTCTTTTGCATTTGGAAATCCAGTTACACTAGCACCATTTGTTGAAGACACAATTCATCCCTCATTAAATGGAATTGGTATCTTCTCAAAAATCACCTGGTCATAGATAGCCCTATTTCTGGGCTCTCAGTTCTGTTCTGTTGCTGTACATGTCTTTCATTTTACAAATGCCACACTGTTTTGATTCCTGTCACTTTGTCCTAAGTTTTAAAACCAGGGAGTGTGAGTCCTCTGACTTTGTTGACTTTGTTATCTTTTCCAAGACTGTTTTCACTCTTCTGTGCTCCTTGGCATTCCATATGAATTTCAGGATTGGATTTTCCGTTTCTTCAAAAGAAGCTGTTGGAATTTTGATAGGGATATCAAAATGTTGACAACAATATTAAGTCTTCCAATTCATGAACATGGTATGTCTTTCCATCTATCTATCTAGCTGACTTTATTTTTAGAACAGTTTTAAGTTCACAGCACTGCTGAGCAAAAGATAAAGAACTTTCCCATATATTCCCTGCCTCAACATCCATATATCTTTTGATAGAATTTAAGTTCCTCTTTAATTTCTTTCAGCAGTGCTTTGTGGTTTCATATATAAATTTGTAAGCTCCTTCATTACATTTATTAGTGGGTGTTTTATTCTTGTAGATCCTGCTGTAAATGGAGTTGCTTTTCCTAATTTCCTAAACATATTGATTTTTGTATGTTGATCTTTTAACCTGGAACTTTGCTGAATTAATTTATTAGCTCTAATCGCTTTCTTGTGAATTCCTTGAGGTTTTCTATTTACAGATAGTTTTACTTCTTCCTTTTCAATTTGTTGCCTTTTCTTTCTTTTTCTTGTTTAATTACTCTATCATGAAATTTCAGAACATTATTGAGTAGCAGTGGTGAAAGTAGGTGTCCTTGTTATGTTCCTAATCTTATGGGAGAAAGCTTTCTCTTTCTGAGAAAGAGAATGGATAAATGGTATTTATCCATTACATGTGATGTTAGCTGGGGTTTTTGTAAATGTCCTTTTTCATGTTGAGGAAGATTTCTTCTGTTGCTAGTTTTCTGAGTTTTTTTTTTTTTTATCATGAAAGGGTGTTAAATTTTGTCAAATGTGTCAATGGACACAGTCATGTGGGTCTTTTTTTCTGCTTTGTCCTCCTAATGTGGTACGTTATCATAATTCAGAGCTCTTGAAACATAGTAACTTTGAATTCCTGGAATGAATTCCACTTGGTTCTAGTATATAATCGTTTTAATATACTATTGGATATTTTACTAGAATTTTGTTGAGGATTGGCTAGATGAATTCTATTCATTGCCAGACTGGCATTCAGTATTTTCTCAGATGCCTCATTTGAGAAGGCATTTCTGTCAAAGAAATAATAGAATTTCTGAGTCTTACCTATTTGAATGAGTCAAAATAATTTTTTTTGCTTAAAATTTTATAACTGTCCTTTGCATTATAAGGTTGGAGATACTTACGGAGTGTCTATTCAGTGGCATGCAATAAGCTAAAATGTTATATGTTATTTCATTTAAAAGATGACAATGAGCAGTATTCTCATTTAACAATAAGGACATGGAAACCTGGAGCCAGTAAATAGGAAAACAAGGAACTCTAGCTTTGTTAGCCCTTCTTAGTCCTTGTTTTTAGTCCTTAACCCCTGACTCTTAATGCTACATTATTATGTTTGACCTGAGATACGAGTCTGTTGACAACACTGCAAAGAAAGAATAATAGTGCCTATAACTAAAGAGTACCCATATCATGGGTTTATTTCCATTTCCTATTTTTCCTAGTTCAGAGCTCTTCAGACATAGTAAAAACAACATATAACATAAATTCCTGGAACCCGAGTAATTAGAGTGCTGTATTCTAATGCTATAGATGAGTGGATTAATTAATAGGAAAAATAATAAAGGAAATCCAAGAATGGCATGAACAAAATCTTTATACATCTAAATGCACATGAATCAGTCTTCATCATTTCCAAACATTTAGGCATTTTGGAGGACAAAGATTTCTCAGTAAAACAACATGATTTTTCTATGTAAATGTTGTGGCATAACAGGTGTGTTGGCTAGTGATAAGATAATCTGCCAAGGAACAAATAAATAATTGCACATGAATCCCAGGAAGATGTTAGCCCTGGGGTATATTTGAATGTGATTTTTAAAATGGCATTCTATTTTTTTCTCAGCCTCAGAAATAGCTGAATATACTTTTACCTTGAATGGTGAGGTTGATGCTATTTTTCACGAATATATTTTATTTTTAATGTTTTAAAATATTATTGTGTAATATATCATGAGTTCACTTCCCTCCTCCCTACTACCCCAGCCCTTTTACCTAGATAATATTAAAAATGTTTTTGGTCATGTCTCCATGAAGAAGTCTTACCAGGTTTTTCAAGCCGTGGTTAGCCACTCCGAAATCCTTCCAAAGCTCCTATTTTTGATTGTGGCACTATTTGTAATTTTCTGTTTACTTATCATCTCATGAAGACCATAAGTCCATTCAGAGCAGAGAATGAATTTTGTGTAACAGTGTAACTTGGGCATGTTCTTCAATGGCTGGCACTTAGGAAATGCTTACTATTAAAAAAAAAAAAAGCGAAGAAATGATTTGTATTTTTTTTTCATGTGGTTCAAACTGTTTCAGTCTACCCCACCTCTAACAATTGCTATTTTCATGTGCTTCAAACTGTTTCAATTTACCCCACCTCTAACAATTGCTATTATTAACTCGAGAAAGTGACTGTTCTCTGACAAACTTTGCTACCTCTGGCAGTTGGTAAATAAGTCTTAGGAGGATAAGGGTGCTTCATTTATATACCTGAATGCATTATATTTTCAAAGAAAAATTATATGTACCTAGTTTTTCCATGTCACTGACAATTAAGAAAGGAGGGTATGAGGTAGTTGGATTGTGACATCTGCCACCACATTGATCATCAGGGTCTTGTTCACTGCATTTTTCACCTTCTCCCCCAAGGTTTCTGAAATAATAAACTTGGTTACAGAGCAACCACGTAGAGGGTACCTGTCTCTCGGCATTGGACGTAATTCTTTTCTTACTGTAATAGTCAAATTATGCTTACTAAACATTGGCAAAGTTAGTCAGCCTGCATAAGAACATTTTCTTAATGCAATGACCTACTAGCACTAGTGGCTTGGAAGTCCTGAGTTTGAGGTTGCTGAGGCACTACTCTTTTATATGTGATTTTGGATAAAGTATCTGAAAAAATCTGAAACAAGCTAATTTTCATTATTTATTTTTAAGAATCATTTATTTTGGAGGAGGGGCAGAGAGAGAGGGTCCATGAGCAGACTGCCTGCTGAGTGCAGAGCTCCACATGGGGTATGGAGCCCCCGCCCAACACTGAGATCATGACCTGAGCTGAAATCAAGAGTTGGATGCTAAAAAAAAAAAAAAAAAAAAAAAGTTGGATGCTGAAGGAACTGAGCCACCCAGGTGCCCCTTGATTTTCATTTTAGACTACATTGAGGTCTAAGGTAGAAAACTCACTTGAAATCATATACTTCTTTTCTTCTCTGTGCCTATATCACTTCTACTCTGATCATATGCAGGTTTTGGATGATACCTTTTTTCCTTAAAAAAGAGACAAATCAGGCAAGCATATAAATCAAGATATCAAGTAATAAATACACTGAGTCAAATTTGAATGTTAAAAGAATGCATGAGTGGCACCAGTTGGGGCCTAAATTTGCGTTGAGTGGTGGAAACAGTTTACATTACTCAAACATCCTAGAAGAAATGCCCTTTACATGAGTAATGTCAAAGTAAACAGATATACTGGCAAGAACACAGATGTATGAGGTGAAGGAATAGTAATTTCAAAAATATATTATTTTTAATTTCAAAATGGGTTATTGCCATTCAGAAGTGATATTCAAAAGATGTACCAATGGAGTGTCCTTGCCAAGAATGCAGCAGAATGTCGGCTGTTGCCAGAATAGCTTCCCAGAGGTCCACAAAGGTGTTGTACTTGGTGAACTCAGGGATGAAGTTTTTTTTTTTTTTTTAAGATTTTATTTATTTCTTCATGAGAGACACACAGAGAGAGAGAGAGAGAGAGAGAGAGAGAGGGAGAGAGAGAGGCAGAGACACAGGCAGAGGGAGAAACAGGCTCCCTGTAGGGAGCCCCAGCAGCCTTGATCCCAGGTCTCCAGGATTACACCCTGGGCTGAAGGCGGCGCTAAACCGCTGAGCCAACCGGGCTTCCCAGGGATGAAGTTAATTAAAATATTTTTTAATAAGTTACATCTTTTTACTCTCCTTTCACATTCTCTAATAATGCTGACTAGTAAAGATATCTTTGGAAAGGAGGAAGAGGAAGCCTTGTTTGAAATTTATTCTATGCAGTTGGGAGATAGGAAGGTATCAGATTTTAATAAATTACACATTTAAATAAAATTTTCCTATACAAACAGGCAAGTTAGCTATACTGGATATTATGTGCATGAAGCGTCAGTTTTCCCAATGCACCGTAACTGTCTTTTCTAGTAGCTGAACTGTGGCTTTGTTTTTGTTTTTGTTTTTGTTTTTGTTTTTTAAGATTTTATTTATTCATGAGAGACAGAGAGACTGAGACAGAAAGGCAGAGACACAGGCAGAGGGAGAAGCGGGCTTCATGCAGGGAGCCTGATGTGGGACTCGATCCCAGGACTCCAGGATCACACCCTGGGCCAAAGGCAGGAGTGCTAAACCGCTGAGCCACCCAGGGATCCCTGAACTGTGGCTTTGTAGGAGACACTGACATGCGGCTCTTCTATGGTCACTTTCAGTCTGCCTTCTTGGGACTCCATGCTGGTCTCAAAACCAAAAAAACAAACCCTGCTGGATTTGGTTTGTGGCCAGCTGCTGATAACCTATAATAAATCACCACGAATCACTTAGAGGAAGCTAGAGAAAAATGGGAAAAGCAGTAAGATGCTAAAGGAACATTTTGAGGCCTAAAAATGGGCCAATGTTTAATATAGTTTCAGATATCAAGGAACAGCATGATTTGACATCAACTCCACTGGAAGGTGAACACCCCCAAAACTGTCTCAGTGATGCTCCAAAGCACAGTGCAGTGTGACTGCATGGAGAGGGTCCATGAGCAGAAGAGAACGTTGGTGTAGCCTATGTTTTCTTAGATTTGATTCCATATCATTTCCTGGATACTTTAATAGGCACATTTAAGTGGGCAGAAATTATTGGAAATCAGAATAAAAGGAAGGAAGAAAAAGATGAAAATGGCTGAATATTTGGTGGAAATTCATTGGCTGGAATGAAGATGACAACTGAAGGAAAAATCAAAACCTGAATATTTTGAAAAACAATCAGAAAAAATTAAAATACGTAAGTAGAACAAAGGTCATTAGGTGAATGAATTTGTGCTAATTCAAGATTGAAAGGATTTGGGGAAAGAGAATATTGATGGTTTTGGCCACTTTTTAAAAAGTCTTATGAGAACTTGATTAAGAAAAACCAGATGTGGCTGAATTGTGAGTGACTGAACATAACTGACAGGTGTCATTAGTAAGTAGGTGAAACTACCTGGGATTTGTGTGATCTTCATTCACAAGGCCATTTATCTTTGTAGTTAATCCTTATAGATAATGAGAATAGACATATTCTCAATGTAACTAATGACCTTCATGTTTTAACCCTTCAAGAAGGGACAGGGTAGGGGTGAGTGAAACGTTTCATCTAATTCTGTAGTGCTACTAGATTGGAGCTGGAGATATGATCATATGGATATAGAATTGATGCGGGAAGCTCTGTGGCCTGATCACCAGGTATGTCATGAAATATGGGAATGTTTTCACATGTATCCCATATTTTGCCACCACTGTAATGTCATGAGGAGTCGCTAGACTACTCTCCAGGAAAAGACGATTTGATGTTACACCCTCAGTCTTTGAGCTGGCTTCACATGGCACTTAAAC
Organism: Canis lupus familiaris; assembly: GCF_011100685.1. NCBI lineage: Eukaryota > Metazoa > Chordata > Mammalia > Carnivora > Canidae > Canis > Canis lupus. The sequence goes on from NC_049229.1 coordinate 12,336,611, forward strand.
AAGGAAGGAAGGTAGCATTGGAACAGGTGGTCATTTCAAATTGGACAGTTGGGAAACCAGATAAGATGAATCTAAAATTCTGAATCTAAACTTAAAGATTACAAGGTCATTAGTATGAATGTAGATAAGTAGTGGAAATATTACACAGTCGTGTGTATTTGTGGAAGCATAAAAGAATGGGAAGGCAGGTGGTGGAAGGAACTATTTACAGAGTTACATGAATATTAAAATCATCTGTGATAAGGATTGAGCACTCAGAGGAAAAAGGGAGGTCAGATATTCAGGTTGTATAGATTCAAATGTGAAGAACAGACATGAAATAGGAAAAGAGAATATCTAAATCTTGCATAATGAGATAATGGGACAGAAAGTCCTTCCCATGTTATAATTTACTGTCTTTGATTCAAAAAGAATGTTGCCATGATTTCATATTTCTATAGTATAACTTTAAGAGAATTGTTAATGTAATTTCAGTTTTATCTTTTAAACATTGAGTAGTTTGGGAGGTTATGCTCAATAATGCTTTTATGTTGCCTAATTGGTAATGTGTTAAAATTTTTATTTAATATCAGTGAAGAAAAAATTAAAATTAAATGCCTGCTATAAAATGTGATTAGTGATTCAAGTGACCAAATTCAAAAGCCTCTTGTCTGGGTTCGTACGTATCTGTCTATAGTCCTCCTCCGTAGCAAGTATGCCCCTTCTACTTGTGGTTAGCCAGTATTTAGTGAATATAAATGGCAAGCAGATGACCTTCCAGAGATTATTTTTTATCTGGAGTCATTGCTTCTCACTGCTTTGATACATGTGCAGACAGGTGTACAATGTTCTTCCCATGTCTCTCTTGCTCTCTTATTCTACCTTGGCTTCCATACATATACAATGGCTTTTCTCCCATTAATATAGTACATTATTTAACTGTAAGAACTTTATTTTTGAGATCTTCCTCCCTGCCTCCCACACCTCATATAGGTATGTATGTAGAGCATTCTATAGGTAATCAATAAGTGATTGATGAGTAAAAAATTGATTGAATGAATAAATCACATGGACCCTTTAGAAGATGGCAATTGTGTGTATGAGGTTTAAATTTCAATTTTACTAACTGAAGGTGGTATGGTTTTAATAAAAAATACATTTTAATATTTTCCTGGTTGTCTTTTCATAGTAGCAAATATGTATTTTGAAATTTTCAGCACTTTTCTCTGGGGTACCCCTCTGCTGCCTTTGTTTTTTTCATACTATTTCTTCAGTTATATCAGATGAAGCAGTATCTCCTGCCGTAGTTTATGTTCTAGGTAGACTGTATCATTTTAATTTTCCTAGAAAGTGAGGTTGAATATTATAAAAAAACCAATGCAGCAGTAAGACACATAGACATGTAGCTGTATTCCTGGATAATAATTACCTTGTGTTACCAGTATAATTTGATTATTCTATTCATTTAATACTTCTTGCCCTTGTCTTTGATTATGCTAAGGATATAATCATCTTGGATGTATTTTCTTTTTCACTCTAGGTTTCAAACTCTTTATACTCAGTTTGGAATTGTCCACATGGGGATCTGGTCCTGTCCAATGGACATTTATAATTTCTCCTCTACTTGCCCACTAACATGTAAGTTGGCTGAAACCTATCCATCACTAAAGCAATCTCTCTTTATCTCATGTCCCCTTCTAGCAATTTTTTTCTTTCCTTTGTAGCCAACTTTCTCAAAACAACACATGGTAAAAGTTTTCACTTTTTAGTTGAAATCTCTTAGTTCCTGTTGTGTCCCATCCTTTACCTTCAGGGAAATTCTTCTAGCAGGGATCACTTAATTGTCAACATCCATTGATTGCTTTTATTCCTCATCTTTTTTTTTTTTTTTTGGTGCTGAAACCCAGGATATTCCTCATCTTTTGATTATGGGGACAAGTCCCTTCTTTCAGAAAATCTCTCTTCTTTTGACAGTAACATTTTCTCGGAGTAGCTGCTTTTAGGATTCCTTTTCCTCCTACATTCTTTTGTCTTTTGATGAACTTTGGAAATTAACTCCTTTTACTTTTTCCTGTCTCCCATTGTGCCAGCTCATCTAACCTCTGGACTTTAAGACTCTTCTGTCCCCCTACTCTTCTCCGTGACATCTGCCTATGCCAGGTTCAGGTCCACATGATCTCCTAGCCAAAAGCTCCATAGTGTTCTGATTGTTCCAGCCCCCACACTTCCCTGGAAATCCTGTCATGGAACTCTTGATTGAATGCAGGGTGCTCTTCCTAATGTGTACCAAAATCACATCTCTCCATTTTGTTTGCATGTAATTGTCTGCATATAAAGTCTGAAATCCTTGTGTGAGCTCTGAGGAGTCCCATGGTCTGAGCCTTTCTGAACTCTCCAACCACATAGTTTGTCTTCTTTCAGCTTCAAATCATATTTATGTGCTCCATAACTTGCCATACTGGTTTAGGTCTTATTTTCCTCATCATGATCTGTGTTCCATTATATCCAACTTAATGTGATCACTATCCCTGAAACCTCTCATTTTTAATGACTTTTCTGAAGGACTCCTTATCCAGTGAAACTGTAGAATTGGCCACTATCTTCTTTGTAGCTTCAGTACTCTGAACTGGACCTCCTCTCTCAAAGCTTTTATCCTCTGGTCAGGAACACAGTCAAACAAGCAGTTTGAACCTAGTGTAATTGATACTCTGATTGGGAAGAAAAGGGTGCCATACATAGCATGTTAGAAAGATGCTTGACTCTAACCTCCAGAGGAAGTGACTGCTGAGGAGAGATGTGAATGATGAGTAGGTCTTCTCCAGGATAGGGATGAGAGGTGAAGGGAAATGTTTCCAGGTATGAGAGGTCCTGGAATGTGGAATGACAGAGGAGATGGCCCGTCTTCTACAGTGGAATGAAATGCAGGGTGTGGCAAAGGGAGACAACAGAAATGGTTCATACAAGGTCTTTAAAACACATTGATGAATTTGGAGCTTATGCTCATGGCTATGGGGAACCATGTAAGTTTGAGTAGAAGAGAGATCTGAACAGATTACACTGTAGAAAGATCTCTCATACCGTAGTGTCAAGATAAGCTTGCAAAGGCAGCTGGTGAAAGCAGACCACAGCAAAAGGAGTTAGGAGGTTATTGACGGTAGTTCAGGAAAGGGGATGGGACAGCTTAGAGTAGGTGGTGGTAAATATGGGTAGAAATATATTGATTGTAGAAATTCTTAGGGATAAGTGAATTTTAACTGCCCAGATATCTGAGAAGGTTGGAGAAAGAAGAAATAAAGGATGCTACTCAGTATTTTGATGTGGCCAATGGGTGGTACCATTTAATAATATACCTCATTAGGGAAAGTCAAGCTGGCATGGGAAGATGATCTCAGTTTAGTGTTTCAGGTTCCCGTGTGACATGGAAATAGAAAAGGTTAGCAAGCAGCCTGAACCCTAAAAGACCAGATCACCTGTCCTTTTCCTTTTATTGGACTGTAATATATTTTTAATGTGTCTGAGCCATTCTTCAAGCTCTATGACTATTACACAGTTAGTTTTCAAGAACTATTTGAATGAATGAATTGGAAATGCTCTCTAGGTGGATCTTCCTTATATCTCCTTTTCTCTGTATTTAGAACTTTTAGCCAATCAAGATTATCTTGTTAGCCTTTTCAGGATTCTTGTCATGAGTACTTTGGTATCACAGAAGAACTGGAAACAGTACAATGTAAAATATCAGAGATAAATATAAGCACTGTTTTCCTCCTCAGAGTTTATAAACACACCTTTTCTGATTCCATGTTAGTACTGTTATCTGCTATTTTCTCCATGAGGTTGAAGTTGTTGGGTGACTTTAATGAAGATCTGACATGGATACTCAGGTATGATTTTGTGTTATCCATGTTAATATTCCGATATACTGAAAAATCACTATAGTTTTAAAGTCTAACCAGTTCTAATTTCCGCAAGGTACACTTACCCACATGAGAAAAGGAATCATGCTTTTCAAAGTGGATCCAATTGGGTGTCAATTTCCCCCAGTATTTATATCCAGTTTGGAGTTAATCTGGCATTATCCTTAGATAATATAAAGGAAAAGTGGTCGGGATTCTTGTGCAAAATAAGAGTGCCCCCAAAATAGCAAATGTGTTTTTGAATGAATGGAAAATTTCTTGGGAAGTCATAGGCATGCACACACACACCCCCTCCCCCCTTCTCGTGTAAGGGTCATGTTGGACTGTGCTTATAATGCTGGCCAAGGAAAATCTTTGGAAGAGAGCCACTAGGGAACAGCAGATGTTCTTTTTGGTTCTGTTGGCAGTGAGGGGCACTGTGAGTCAAGGTTAAGGCTTGGGAGCTAAATAATAGAACTGAACTAGGTTTTTTTTTTTTCCTTCCAGCAAGCAATCCCCAAGGTCATGGACTCTGTCTTCAGAAATTCTAGAGATCTGAAGTGATTAAGAATTGAACTTTCTTATGTTTATCGTATACCACTAGGGAAGAAATCAAGTGAATCCGAGCTCTGATGAGGAATGCTTGGGTCTCAGTTAAGGTAGCGCAATCAGAATATAATTCAAGATGCTGGGATAGGAGATCACTGATTTCTGTAAAAAGACAAGTAGAGACCAAAAAAATAAAAAAATAAAAAAAGTCACTCTTGATCTTCATTTTAACTTTGCTTTGCAAATTAAGCCTCTAAAAAAGCATCCTTGATTGAGGTGAACCATGCACACTTGTAAGTTACATTTTGCTGAACTCTCTCTCTCTCCGGCACAAGCACACTCTGGTTGTGCCTGTCTGTGCACTTGGAGATGTTTGGCTGAAAATACTGAAATAATTTTGTAAGACATTACCTTACAGCATTGAAGGGTTTTGACGATTTTATTGTAGAGATGCTCTGGTCTCCAGCAATGAAATAATAGAAGTTAAGTTTTTTTTTTTTATATATGAAACTTTTTTGCATACACACCTACAGTTATCATCTCTATGCTCCTGACTCTCAAAGTATTTCATCCTTTCACCAGATTTCCTTTCTGAGCTTCAATCTGAATATCAAAGTGCATATGTGACATTAAGATGACTCCAGTGTCATGGCAATAACTTAAATTCTGCAGATCTCCAACTGAACATGCTTTGCCCGTCAAGTCTGATTCAGTTGCAATGTTTCCTTTCTCAGTGCATAGTGTCTGCACCGACTGAGTTACACAATTAGAAACCTCACGTGAGAATGTATCCTTGCCCCTGGCCTCTTCTTCCTCCCATCTCCAATTCATGAACTCCTGTTGATTTTTTTCTTTAATGTTTGTGAAAACTAGCTCCCTCTCTACAATTCCTTTGAGGTCACTCTGGTCCTGTGGTTCTCAACTAGGGGCAGGTTTGTCCCCAGGTGGACATTTAGCAATATCTGGAAACATTTTTGTTACATCCTGGGGATTGCTACCAGTGTCCAGTGGGTAGAAACCAGGGAAGCTGCTAAGAAATCCTACAGAGTACAGGAAAGCCTCACAGCCAAGAATTATCCAGCCCAAAATGTCAGTCATGCTGAGGTTGAGATCCCTTGCTCTAGGCCAAGCCAGCATCTTCTCATTTCTAGATTATCAAAGTAGCTTTTGAACTGGCCTTGAACTGGTCTTCAGCTCTGCAAATCCAGCACCAGGACCCTTCCTGGCTTCTCACTCCTATGAGGGTAAAGGCAACACTTCCTTAGGATAGTCTGGAAAGCCCTGCAGGGTCCTGCCCGTGACCACTTGTCTAGCCTCCATGCCTTTGGTCCTAGTTTGCTCTTATTCCTCTAACCATATTGGCTTCTTTCTCATCTTTGCACTTCTTTGCTCTTCCTGCCTATGACTTTCATACACACTGCCCTGGAACATTATTCTCCCCATCTTTAATCTGGTTAATTCTTCAGTTTGTAACTGAAAGATCACTGTACTTGAGTAGTACTTTCTGAACCTACTCTAGATTAATCTTAAGATAAAAATTCTCATAGGCCTGGACTATTTTTGGTATAAGTTAACTTTGCTGTAACCTTGTTTCTTTTATTAAAAAACAGTTATGCTTGGGGATCCCTGGGTGGCGCAGTGGTTTGGCGCCTGCCTTTGGCCCAGGGCGCGATCCTGGAGACCCGGGATCGAATCCCACGTCGGACTCCCAGTGCATGGAGCCTGCTTCTCCCTCTGCCTGTGTCTCTGCCTCTCTCTCTCTCTCTGTGTGACTATCATAAATAAATAAAAATTAAAAAAAATTTGGAAAAAAAAAAACAGTTATGCTTAAAGGAACACTTACGCCACTACCCTACTGGATTCTCTCCTTGTATTTTTCTTTAATCATCACAACAAACACATGTAATGGATATTATTTTCCATTATTATTGGAGTCTAAGATATACATTCCCCAACATCTCTGAAATTAGGATATATCTTATTATCAGTGGGATCTTAAATCGGGCATTAATCTTAAATTTGGCATTAATCCCATATTGCATATGACAAAGGTGAGGCCTAGAGAGCTGAGGTCACTTGGCCAGGATTACAAAACTAACAAGTGATGGTATCAATTCCAATCCAGGCAGTTAGGACATATCATCTTCAATTCAGTGTCTTCCTGAATCATCATGCCGCCATGAGGATTATCAAGATAGTACATGTCAAGCATTTAGCTTACTGATGTTTAGTAAGCACTGAATGAAGATCAGTTATGATTATTGTTTATTATTTCTCTTATCATGTAATTATTTCATGCTGTATCTTCTACCCAAAGAAAGATTTCAAAAGGGCAGGGCCTCTGTCTCTTCTGCTACATACTGTATCTGTTTTTCTTAGCACTGAGCTGGGTAGTAAGTGTTTTTTGAATGAATAAGTGAATGCTTGAATGAAGAGAGGACCATTAAGGAGAATTGGAATTATATCATTTGATGACACAATGTTCACCTTAAGTGATTGGTGTGTGCCTCTCTTATGGTACTTACCCCATTCTGTGTTGTAACATTTATTTGTGTAATGATCTTTTATCTTCTTACCAGATTATAAACTCTTTATACACATGCTATTGCATCCCTAGTACCTACAACAGTTTTATTGTATAGAATACACTCAGTACATAACGTTGGACTGGTTGACTTTTGCAGAGTCCTATGCTTCCAGTTTGGGATCTAGCACTGTTTTTGGAGGAAGTTTATCTCTGGGGACTTTTTTAAACAACATAATAAAACTTTTTGCTATTGAAATGCTCTCTTCCAAATTGTCTTCAAGAAGATATCAACCAAATATTCTTGCATTTCTTTATAGACTTAGTGTGAGTTTTGATGGAAATAGTCATAATACTCATTTGAAGAGTAGAGATGGAGGGATCCCTGGGTGGCGCAACGGTTTGGCACCTGCCTTTGGCCCAGGGCGCGATCCTGGAGACCCGGGATCGAATCCCACATTGGGCTCCCGGTGCATGGAGCCTGCTTCTCCCTCTGCCTGTGTCTCTGCCTCTCTCTCTCTCTCTCTCTCATAAATAAAAAAATTTAAAAAAATGTTTGAAAAGTAGAGATGGAGAATAGGTATTTGGGGGATAATTTCTCCCCTTTTTTTGTTTCTGGTTTAATCTGTGTTTAAGAATTAGCAATAATTTTTTTCAGAGAGGGGGATGCCTGGGTGGCTCAGTGGTTGAGCATCTGCCTTTGGCTCAGGTCTTCATCTCGGGGTCCCGGGATCGAGTCCCACATCGGGCTCCCTGCATGGAGCCTGCTTCTCCCTCTGCCTGTGTCTCTGCTTTCCTCTCTGTGTCTCTTCCTCTCTGTGTCTCTTAAACATTTTTTTTTTTCAGAGAGGGCTTCAGAGGGACTGTTCCTCAAATAGCCTTTATTTGCTGGTCTTAAGAATTAAAAAGCGAGAAGACCGGTTTTTAAGCATTGGAGGTTGTTTATCTGAATTACTCACTCTATTGTAGAATAATGAATTTATTGCCTTTCCAATTGGCTACATTTACTGGAAGGCTAAAGAGTGAGTGTCTTTATGCCAAGGAGAATGTTAGGTCGGGGGCCTAAACAATTTACCTGGCTTCTTCCTTTTGGATCTAGCTTCATGTCTTTGGCAGCTGAATGCAAGGGATATTGCGTTCTGCCCTGTTGATGCCAAAAGTTCACAGAAGAGAGCATTTTTGGCAGATTGTTCTTGTTTTAAGGACAAAGGTGTTTGAATTTCACACTTTAATTTTCAGGGACTTGTTCGTACACTATAGGTGAGAGGTTCATAGAATCCTGTATTGTGTACTAAGCACTTGGGGATATAGCACATGTTTCACCTTGATTGGCTGCTCAGAAAGTTCTGTAGTCGCCTTTGTTTCCTGGACTATGCACTAAGCAAGGCCCAAGAGGGAGCATTGAGTGGAATGGAAATTAATTATTGTTGTGTAGCTTCCGGATTCAAATACCTTACACAAAAGGGAGGATATTTTACTAAGTGCGGTGACTTTTTTGACTACTAACAGAGCTACTAAACTCAGAAAATTGTGTATACTGGTTGATACTTGTAGACCAAAAAACAAATGAGTATCTCTGGGTCACCAGCTAACAGTCTCTACATTTGTTTGTACTGATATTATGTGTTAGTTACTTTGTAAAAAAAGTAACCAGGGTACAGCAGGATCCTATAATATATGGTCATTTTTATGCATTTTGAAATATGTCATGCCTTTGCAACTTTCCTGTAAATTGCCTTGTAGATCTAAATATTTGGAGGAGTGTTTCAATTATACATAATTGAAAAAATGTTAGAATTAATGTGTCAACTTATGTTAAAATACAAAGCAAAAGAGGATACAAACACAACTTCTTTTTATTACCTTGTATATACAGGTGGATTCAGGAACCCATTTGATTTCTAGCACTGTCAAATAACTAAATCAAAAGATTTTCTTCTCACAAATGGAGATGAGGGATTTGCTTTCTTTGAGCTAACAGTCCATACTACTCTAGACCAACTTTTTTAATGAGCCCATTTTTTTATTATAATAGTTTTGTACATATACATCAAGAAAATATATAGAAATGTTTTTTTCAGTATTGATTTAATGTCAAAAAATTAGAAACAACTTAAATATGCTTCTGTAGGCAAGTGGATAAATAAATTATTACATGTATCCGATGAAATACTGGGTAGAATTTAAACAGATTTATGTGTGCTGAGTTCAAAACCTATATTTGCAAGTTTCAGAACAATATCAAAAAGATGATTTAATTCATGTACATAAGGTGAATGTAAGTGTATGTATTCCTTTTAAGTGTATGTATTCCTTTTAGAAAAATATACAAAAACAACTCATAATGATCACTTTTAAGGATAGAAAGCCATAGAGACTGGGGAGCTTTGACATTTGCCTTTATATTCCTCTATACCTTTAACATTAAAGGAAAAAAATAAAACCTCATAAAACAGTTGTATTTTGATGCAGAAGCAAAATAATCTGAATTGAATCCTAACTCTTTGGTTGGTTGTTTCTCATATTAGATGCCATTTGATTACCAAGTGAGTGGAAAGAAGAAAATGTGAGGAAAATAGAGTGTATATTTTAATTTTACTTGTGGCAGAAGTCACTAACCCATCACCCGCAGGCCTTGCTGAACCCACCAGATGACACATGTGTGGGACTGTGTGTATGTCCTGCATGTGGAATGCTGCAGCCCCGGCACCTAGTCCTAGGATGCTGTTACAGCGCACCCCTCCCAAACTGGCATTTGTGAGACAATTCTTTAGAGCTTGTTATTATGGAGCCTTTTCTTAGTCTGAGGAGGGGTGCTCTGTTGACAGGGCCAAATTATAGCTTGGATAATTACTTTTGTTCACTTCCCTCTCTCTCTTTCTAATAGATAGCAATGCTATTTTTGTTATGATAATAATGGATACTTAGGGTTTTTCCCTCCAAATTCTTTGTTGTCTTTCTATAATTCACATAATGCATTCAGAATATTGGTGAGTCTTTGATCTTTTCATTTTGTAAATGGTCAAAATGAAATTTTGTGAAAGCAACTGACTCTTTGCAGAGACAATGGCTGAATTAAGACCCACAAAGAATAACTGATAAACTCTCAAATACACGCTTTGTACTGCATCTGAAGAGAGTTGTTGCTTTTAACCCAAAAATGAGATCTTTCTGAGAAACTACCTTTTTTAAAAAAGGCATTTATCAGCAGAAATCATAAAATATCCTTGGATAGAAGAAAATACTGGGAAGAAACATTAATTTAAAGCCATGTATCATAAGCTTTTGCATATTATAACCAAATAAATGTTAAGTTTATAAATTTGTTGAGAAAGACTTAGCCATTTTTATTATATAATTAAAGGTAGGGGGAACACAGTTTTGATTACATGACAGGATAGGATAACAATAAAGATAGGAGGATGGTCTCAGTACTTAATAGGTAATCCTCTATGCAACGTCACAGGTCATGCCTACACTGCATTTGGAAAACCCTTTCACTTATATGGGTCTTGGGATCAACACTAGATATGTAGCAGAAAATAGCTGGATCATGTTTTAATCTGAAAGATTTTAGAATGCCAATCAAACCTTTGGCTTGCTCTAGTTTTCAGAAATACTATGTGAAATGTGGATCATAAAGCAGAATTTGGCTCTAAAACACTGAATTAAAATTATTCTTAGGAAGGCTTCAATTAACTCCACAGCAAAACTACCAGTATTCTCAATTTTGTAGCTAGAGATGCTTATGAGAGTGGCAGATGGCTGCACAAAGCAACCATGTTATTTTATTTCCAAATTTATGTAAACTGAACTCATAAATTTTTATAAAAATAAGTCTTCTCAAATCTACCACAACAGTCCTAGGTCCCAGAATCAAATTCTGGGATTTTAAAAACTTCTTTAAATTTGCTGATGAAGGAAACTCATCATATTTTTTAAAATAGGAACTCGTGGTTTAAAAAGGTTAGAACTTCTGTATCTTTTCTTCCCTGTCAGCTCATCTGCTATGTGTTGACCATGATGGTTGAACATGAGTATTTTGTAGATAGTTCAATTTGGGATTGACCTGGACATAGGAATAACTAGCTGGGAGACTTGACGTAAATGATGTGGCCACTTTAACCTCTCTATCCTCATCTGTAAATACGTAACCACGTGGCTGTTTAAGGATTCAATGAGGGAAACCATATGAAGCAGTTAATTAGCACAGCACTAAGAACATAGTAAGACCATAATAAGTGCTTAATTATTAGCCATTTTTTATCTAAATTCTTTTTTTAAAAACATTGACCAGTGGGAAATAGAAGGAATGTATTGCAATTTCTTTAAGTCTTTAAGATATTTTTTAAAACACTTTTAAAGGTGTACACAGCTTGTATAATGATTAGGAAGCATTCACTTGAACTATGTAGCCTGTAGATGTGGGTTTGAGTTCAGATATTTAAAGGTCGTGCAGTTTGGGCTCTGACCCCAGAATGGATGCTGGCAGGTGGATCATGCCAGTCTGTGCCAACTACACAATGGTTGGGCTTTTGGGAACCCTCCTTGTGGATGATGCCAGCATTGTTATCACATGACTGATGAGGAAATATGACTTCTTACATATAGGTACATTTTCATTGGTTCTGAGTTAGGCAAAATATTTTTGTTTTAACCCCTTTGGTGAAATTCTTGAATTCCAAAGAATTTTAGAACTTATTGGAGGGAGGGGGCAGAGACATTTTGCAAATGAGAAAACTGAGCCCCTGGAAGAGAAAGCACATGCCTGAAGTTCTACTGTTTATTGCTCTCTCTTCTCTGCTGCTTTCTAGAAATCTTTATGTCCCAGTGCGTTGATAAGAATGGAATCCTCATGGAGATTGGGTCTTTTCTTGATTATTCACATTTCTGCCAAGGCTACATTCATTCTTTTTTTTCTAAACTAAGTCAATCATAGTATGGAGTTATGGACACTGCAGGAAATGGGGGTTAATGTATATCCACTTTACAGAACATCTCAGAGGTTGTAGTTAACGGAAAAAGAAAAAAAAATCCTTGTCATTTGCTGGTTTTGGTGATTTCTCTGTGTTTTTCTCTACCTAAGAAGTCAAGAATACAAAAATCATTCTGATTAGTTGAAAGTCTCAACTGGGTTCTAATAACTTGAGTTTTACCTTGACAAAGAAGTGGCATTAATTTCTAAGTCCCCTTTACACGGTCATCATACTCTTGAGACTCAGACCATTCTGTCACAAGCAGAGCATCATCTCAGTTGAAATCTTGCCTAGATCCCATTTGCTACTCAGTGGAAGAAGTTATTTTTAAGTAATATTCCTCTGTGGTCTACATTTTAACTTCACATGTAACTATCTGGAGGGAAAGGAACATGTGACACTTTCCTATGCTCATAACTTTAAAACACCTATATTAAGTCTGATCAAGTTGTTATTATCTTTCTTCATACCAGAGTCTTCTCCTTTGCTATCTTGTTCATATATAAAAATTACCACTTTGTTTTTCCCTTCATATTTTTATTCAATTTAAAATGCATCTGAAAATTCTTAATCTTTACTCAGTTGAAGTATCTCAGTTTTTCTTAGAATTAACAAAGTATCTCAGTTTTTCTTAGAATTAACTTTTTTGTTTTTTTTTACTATAAGAAGTTTGAGATGTAGTAATACCCCAGTAATTGTGTAAAGTAAACAACATTGTCAAGGATGCTTTCTGAATGCCTACTCTAGAAAATCCCAGCTTCTAGGGTAGGTGACGTTGTAGTGATTATCTTATAAAGAGCTGTGTTTTGTTTCAATAAATAAAGGCTGCTGTTTTGGGGCAGCAAAAAAAAACAAAAAACAAAAAACAAAAAAAACCAAACAAGTATCTATAGTTTTTGAAAAAATAATATAGCTTTAAAAATGTACAGGCTGGTTGATGGAGATACAGAATCTCCATCCTAGAGGATAGAGGATGCCATAGTGAGTAGAAGCAATTATAATGTTATCATTATAGTCCAAAGTCTTTAATAACAAGATATTTCTTCTTTATTACAACCTCTGCTCTCCTAACCTTTTGCTAGCTACAGCAAAGTTGCTGGAATGTATCTCTTGACATAAATAGGGTTTTCAAATTTGTTTTCAAATATTAGTGTTTTAAAATCGTGAACTTCACACAATCTCTTTGTGTTACAGTAAGAAAAATGATCAGCATGGACATTTGCTTCATTTAGCTATGGGGAGTGGATGCAAGAATCAAAGCTTTATACTTACTTGGTCATCATCATCTCTCTCTTTTTGGTTTCATTTCTTTTGATACTACATCTATTTCTTATCTCTTCATTTTGTAGTAATAGAAGAAGCCTTAACAGTTGCAAGATTACATATTTATATCAGGGTTCAGACTGTGAATTCATTCTTTTCTAGGGAAGCAGAAAGATCATGTAAAAATGGTGACCACATGTTGACAGAATGCATGATTTAACAAAACCAAAGGCAATCATTTCAAAGAAAAATGTTTTATTTTCTGCCAGCAGAGTATAATGGAGAGAAATTGGCTGGTATTATTTTAAAAAATTGCCCAAATCACTGTAGTTAGTGTAAAATTGTCTCTGGAACTATTTCCTGTAAGTTAACCAGACATATGATTGTATCCTTTCTATTTTGAATACTGAAGCTCACATTTCAACTGTCTTGTATGGAGCCTATCAGGTATAATAGCTCTTTGTAAAGGTGCTTCTTTCTTTCTCTTAGACTATCCCATCTAAGCTTACACCTTCATTCACCCCAAACTCAGAATACTTATAGCTTGGGGCTTTCACAAACTTTGAGCTAAATATTATTCACTAACCAATCAAGACCATAAGCTACTCAAAATGTGCTTCTCCAACCTGCAAAAGTTCAAGTGAAATTAATGTAAACATTGTTTATTGTATTAAAAATTCTGTACACATTTCAGTTGAAAGGAGATTTAATTTTTTATTTAACATGTGGTTCATAGGGCTTGCTGTGTTTTTCTTAGTACCTAAAGTAATTTCAGACCTTATGCACTGGGACCTGCTTATGTTGTTGTAGGTACAGTAAGTATTATTAACAACAAATCAGATTTATATGTCAATGAGAGAATGATGCGGTCTGACATGATTCCAATAGTCACATACCTCTGAGCAAGCCAAAATGGCATGAGCCGCATCGTGGAATATTGGTGGTGGTACCATCACTTTGACCGGTGTTGTTTTCGTTGGCTTAATTAGATGTTAGAGGTGTATGTGGTTGCTTTTAGGTCAGTTGCAGATCAAACCATCCCATGAAATCTGAGCTTGTTTTGGAAGAATTGTGGAGTCAGCTATGGAAACAGATTGAAAAACAGTTTAAATATTATCCACTTTTTATAATACTTGTCTACTCACCTTGGAGACAGATAGGAGTATTGCATTTGTGTCTATGCAATGTCAAAATTACTGGTGCACACAAAATATAGATTATTGATTGATTTGGATTTAGCCTGATGCTAGACAGCAACCAACATGTGGTGTTTGATTGCTTGATCCAGATGGTTGACATTCTGTAAGAATGTTCCAGGGCATTATACTATGCATAGAGAGTAAACAGGCACACTTTACAAGTGTAAGTTTTGCCATCATTGGAACCTCTCCCACCCATCAGTGGGGAGAAAGGGCTTAATTTGTTTAAAACAAAGGTATAGCTCTTACATAAACCCTATTCTCTACTTAGTCAGCTGATATTCGTTATTACCCATTACTCAAGGGTAACTGTTTTATGCTCTTTGTCAGTTCTGAGAAGACTCAGATTTTCTTTTGGGAAAGTGGAGATAGGACTATTTCATTGTTATTAATCCGAAATTTTAGGATATTTTTCATGTATCATCTATGAGTTCAATAACCATGCAATTTCACTGAATCCTATGTGAAAGTAAGGTTGTATATTTCCTTATTGAAGGTTCTGTGATTGTATGAGACACTAACAGTTGAACAGTGGGAGAGGGAGGCGGGTGGGGGAGGACACACCACTTTAAGATGGTATGGGAAATGGGCAATAATTTCAGTGCACTTCGACATATCCCCTAGTAGTTCATTAGTGATATGTAACATACACACAAGTGAAAATAGGATCTTGAAGGGGAAAGATGTGCTCATGTGCTGGAGAACAATGTCTTTGCTTTTCCAGTCACAAAGCATAGAGCCAGGGAAATTAAATGTCTTGTCTAAAATCATACAGTTAATAGTGGCAGAGGTTGGCCCAGCACTCAGATCTCACTACTTATAGATCAGTTTTTTGATTGTAATGAATAACTGTGATTTTCTCATATTTTTCCTTATATTGAATAGCTTCCTTATGTGGACCACCTGTACCTATCCAATTAACTCTACTTATTTTCCAGATGATCTGTCTTTCAATTGCTTTAGTCTAGACCTGCTTACAAGTCACTTTTATAAACATACTGGTTCTATCCAGGACCTCCCACAGATAGCATGAACTGCTAGGATTGACCGGTCTTTGATGGCTCTGTCAACCTCCTCCTGCTTAGGAATGCAAGTTATCCTGAGCACAGAGAGGAAGCAAACTTTCTCAACAGGAAGTCCCTCTTTCTTGGAAATAGTAAGATTTCCTTGGCACAGATATTTCTGTATGACGTCCACCCCACTTAAAGATCTGTTAAATTAATGCTTTGAAAGTGCATAAGTGGGTGGATCTTCAGAAGATACAAACCCCTCACCCAAGTTTATGTTGTCCAAATGAAGACACACAATACCTGTTGAACTCACGTGAAAGTGGAATGTGTTGACATGGAGTAAAGAGGGAATCTTTTCCCCTGCTTTTTATACACAAATTGTCTAGGAGTTTATATGAGTTTATTTGTAACATACACTATAAAAGACCTAAAGCTGGTTTTATGTGTGAAGATCTAAATCTACATTTAGCACATAGTAGCATGTAAATGAATTCTTACAGAAATCTTGATGAAATGAGGCAAATTTGCTCTCATTTTCTGCTTGCTATATCTCTCACAATTTGTATAGAATTTTGTAAAATCAGGAGTTGTCCTTCTGAGCTTGAAGAATTTGGGATTATTCTCTGTAGGATTTGGCTTGATGTTTTTTTTCCCCTCCCTTGTCATCATGGTCCAAATACAGGTATTGATAACCATGCATCATGACTGATTAAAAAAAAAAGTTCCAAAAAGGCTTCTAAATGAAAGCTGTAATTTTGTATTGGATTTCTAGTGACATGAGCAAATCACTTGCTCTTTGCCCTTATGGATTTTATAATGTCATCAGAGTCTATCAATAAAATTATAGCCTACAGTCTAACACACACCATTCCTTACTGTATTGCATATACAGGGGGCAGGGAAGGGGTTGTGCACAAATTGTAGCATGTCTGCCCTGGGATGCATGTTAGCCGACTGTGTGTGTATGTGTTTGCTTTTTTGGTTGAGATCTACTGTACGATCAGTCCTGGAAGCTACAGATGAAAAGCAGTGCTTGACTTTTATATAGGAATGTTCTCTTGCTTCCACCTGCTGTGAGTGAAATTGACTAGAATGTGCCATTCTGATCAATTTCATAAAGCAGCAGACCCTACATATAGACGTGATGGCTGTCCTTTCCACCTGAGCTGTCAGCCTCTACCCAAGAGGGAAAAGGACACTGCCAGAGACTAGGAACACATAGCCAGAAGGAAGTAAGAAGGCCACAGCTACCCCAGAAAGCAAAGCAGATGCACAAACACATAAACACACTTTTAAAATAAATAGAAGGCATAAAAACCCTACAAAGCCCCAAAACCCATACCCAGAGGCAGAGGAGATTCAACTGTAGGAAAACATGGGTTCCAGAATTTTGTTGAATTTCAGAAAGCCTTTCTGGATGGCTGTCTTAGTCATTCTGAAATTTATGGGGATTTAATATCTCATCTTAATTTGTAGGTACCTTGCCAGGTTAAATCCTTTTTTGCTGTGATCTCTTATATGTTCTCTTTGGAGTGTTGCCTCTGTCCACTTTTTTGTATTTTAAACATACAAACCTAACAAAGGGAGTCAAGAATTATGTGAAGATCTTGGATTTCCCCTTGGAAATGCTTTCTGTATTCCTTATTGTTACATTTCTACCTGACTTGGAAGGATTTATGATGATGTGGTGCTCTGAGTAAGACGGTATGGTTAACAAAGGAGGCTAGACAGGCTCTTGACTTCTTTTTCTCTTTTTCGACTCAGTTTGGTGCTCACTGTAGGACCGCCTCCAGAGTGTAGAAAGGAGATGGGACTCTGTTTTAAGATTTAAATATTTTTGACAGGGAAGAATTTATTATTATCAAGGTTTGGTGGGAAGGGGGTAATATCTGTGTTTCTTCCCTCTTTCCCTTCCTTCTTCACAGTAATACCATTCATTTCAAGGACTGATTTACTGTATAAATTTTATTTCAGTAGCACTACTACTGGATTTATTTTTTACTAATTTTGATCATGACTTTTAAGGACATTTAGACCATCAGCATAACCATCTTTCAGCAAGTACTCATTGAAGACATCCATAGGAGGACACTGTCTCTCAACATTATTATTGTGCTAATAACAACAAAGTCTTATTTGGCATGTACTTTAAGAAATTGTTAACATAATCTAATCACTAATTTTTCAGGGACTGCACTCTAAAGACTCATTGTGAAAAGAGCTAGTTTAATTTTCATAAAATATTTTTTTGTACAGGATGCTACCATGGTAAACTGAGCTTTCAGCTGTTATTAAATATTTGAAACTGTAGCTTAAATGTTGTAAATGGACATATGTACACATTTGCCTAGTCAGTATTTTTGGTTTTCTGAGCTATTTTTATTAATAGGTTGAACCCTATAGAATGGTCTAACTCTGATTTTTCCTGATTATTTTTAGGACATTTACAAAACAGCAAAGAAAAAGCAGAAATTCAACCCCTCAGGAAGTCACTTTATAATTATAGTTTCTTCCCACTTAACTTTCTTCATTCACTTCCATTCATTTTATACCTCTTTCTGATTTTTTCAATGTCACCTTACTGCTATACATCTTCATATCCCACACCTTATGTACCCTGTAATTAAATCCTAGTCTCCAGAAATGTTATTAATGGCATTAAACCACAGATTGCTAACAGCCATAGGCCAATTGAGGCATGGAAGAGCCTGCAAAGAGTTCTAGTTTTTAAATGAGATGCCAATATTTTTTCACAAAATGGAAAATTTTACATTAAAAAAAAAACAAATCCCTGGATTTCTATCTTCTGTTAAAAAGGAAGACCTGGCAACTTTGGGTCCATAGTCTCATCTAGTAACAATGTTTGTGTGTGTGTGTGTGTGTGTGTGTGAGTGTGTTTCCTGAATAATGAGTGCCCCTTGTTGGCTGGGCACATGCTCTCCAGTCTGCCAGAGTCCTCACCATTCCCCATTACCTGTTCAACAATAAGGTCCAGTTGCCATTATCAGGTTTGCATTGCTTTCTTGTAAGTAGTTCTCTTTATTCACTTGTATTATTTCTTTAGGTCCTGCAGGTAAATTTATTTATGCTATATTAACAATTTATAAAACCAAAAAACCCTACTCTTCTTGGATATGTGAATTTTATTAGATGACATATGACTAAATCAAATGAAGGAAGTTGTATAGAAGAGAATGAGATAAAAATGATGGGAAAGTAAACAGAATTTAAGGATACTCATGGCACATTTAGTCATGCTCAAATACCACCTCTAAGAATTTTGGAAGTGATGAGTAGTTGGAGAGGTCATAGCTAGAGGCAGCCATGTATATAATTTAATCCCCTAACAACAATGCTGTGTTTATGTGAGAGTGTGTGTATGTGTGTGTATATGCATGTGCATGCACCTGCACATGTATGTATATGAAAAGTTAGGTCCACAACCATGAGAACATGACATAGTTGCCCCATTGCTTTTGAGGACTCATTGATCTCCACACTATCTTTGTAACTGTGCTGTTGGGAAACACTGCTGTTCTCAGAAGCGAGACTGAAGACTAAGTGATCTTTTGTTGGCTAATAACTCAAAAGGAGACCTTGAGGGAAAACCCTTTAAGATGAATATTTCAGCCCAAACAAAACAAAATGAAATACACGGACAAGATAGAAGGTAAATTTAAGAACGGGCTCCTGTAGAGTGCTGGTAGATGGGTAAAAGGCAACAAAATATCCATTTTGGTCAAAGACTATATTAGGCTATGAAAGGTCAGAGAAGAAGTAAGTGTTCAACCATGTGTTACACATTTTGTGTGTTTAAATTTTGGTGGCTTCTAGATTCAGACACTAAGGTGATTTATGGAGACTTTACATTAGGGGCCAATTGAGAAAATCTCTGGCTTTTATTGCCTTATTTCAATTAACCAGGCACTTTTATATGAGCTTATAAGTACCCCTCATGCTTTTCTGCATTTGAGAATTTTCTGTCAACAGTGTGGATTCATGTTACTATTAAAGTTGTGGCGATGATTTGTTTAAAATCAGGAAATTCAGTGCTAACTTTCAATCAATGAGATAATTAGGTCTTTTTAGTTTTATATACACATATAATGATAGAACCTTTGATTTTTCCACAAGCAGCTTGCAAACTCATCAAGAAAATGTGCCCACTTTATTCTTATTTTTTATATTAACATTTCATACATTGATATGTTACCTATCTTTATTCTCCTGTTATGTAAATAGGTGTGGCTCAGAATAACTGTCTTGTAGTTCCTCAAAGTCAGATTTTTATGAGAAGACTAACATCTATCAAGTTTTCTCAAAAGAGTGTAGGATCCAGGAGGACGTGGTTTCTGACTGAGTAATGGAAGCCTGGAACTAAACAGGCATTTCCCATGTTGTCTCACTTCATAAAGCACCTTAACAAGGTAACATGACTCCTTAAGGTATAGATAACCCCTGGCACAGGATAACATCTTGACTACTACATATACATGCTCCATTACCATGGAACCACCTACTGCCAAGGGCCAAAACCTATTAGAAGTGTGAGGTACAGCAGCCAAGGGAAAAACAATGGATGACCCTGGTTATAATAGTTCGGTCAGTGTTACAGAGCATAGAGATGTCAAGATATCATCAATTGGGGCAGCTTCTTACCCTAGACTTGAGTTAGGATCTGAGAATATGCTTCAAGAACCTCATTCTATATAATATTTGGTGTGTTTGTTTTCTCCTGGGTAAGAACCTAAGGTCACTGTCCCAAAAAAAGCCAGTCTAGTGGTAGCACTTTGCATCTCTAGCCAAGCAGCTGGCATAGTGTATATATACAACTGAGTAAAGCACTGCTTTTGGGTTTAGGGGAGCCTGGGCTGTGTGGCTAATGGACTCAATCTTTTGGTTGGAGACCTGTGTGAGATACCTTAGGAAGGAATGAAACCCTTGCCCAGCTTTGCCAGTTCTGGCCAAGCATTTTCTTTTAGAGGAGTGACCAAGCCAAGCATTTTCTCCAAATATTTAGGCCCTTCTATTGCAAGAAGTGGTGACAGGCTAGCATTTGATAGTACTAGCAGGTAAACCTTTATTAAATGAAAAATGTCTTTTAGCATCAGGGCACTTCTGAGGCTCAACTTGGACTCCATAAAACAATATTTGTGTGTTTTTTCAAAATAATTTTACATTTAAAAATTTTTATTGAAGACAGAAATTAGAGTTCTCTCCACCTCCTCCACAAGGAATTTCTCCCATGTAGAAAGAACCAATCTTAATATTTTGGTTTATGGGCATTAATCTAGATTTGGATATATTTTATCTGTATATCCACCTATGTGATATAGAACTACAGTTGTTTGATCCCACTATACTCTCTGCTTTATAAACTGCCTTTCATTGCTTACTATATTGTAAAGAAAAATTTCCCAAGCCACTGAGGATTTTTTTCAGCATCCATGTTCAAGAGCTTGAATATTCCATAATAGGTTTCTAAAGTTCATTTATCAAGGAGACAGTGAATATTCTCTTAGCAATATATTCACACACATCCTTAGCTTTGGTCAAAAAAAGACAAATTTCTAATCCTTTGGATATGTATTTGCCAAAGTGTTCTCTAGGAATTGTAATAATTTACATCCCTGGCAACCATATGCTGTGCTTTTGGGAATTTTGATAAAATATTAAGTAAAAATATGTCTTAGGGTAAAGGATAAGGTATATAGTCTCTTTAAGGCCTGTTTTCTCAGTTGTAGTGTTTAAAGAAAGGGTGACCATTTTACTTAATTATCTCTATTTCACAAAGGAATGCAGGCAGTTACAATATAATGGCATGTTCATTGATGTCAACTAAAAGCATGTGCTGTTTGCAGTGTTCACATGACCATAACTTTCATTTTTCATACTTAAAGATCTTCAAACTTGTCAAAGCATGCTTTCTCCTTTCCAAGTTTCTCCTATCAAGCTTGAAAGTTTTCAAAAGCTTTCTTCCACTTAGTTGTGCTTTCAAAAGTGTTTGAAATCACACTTAGAGAAAATTAAAGGAAAAAGTGAATTTTCCCTCTAGAAAAGGTCATTTGAATTTGAATTCCAAAGTAATTTAGTTTGGAACTTACACCAATTAACAGCAAATCCATCTACTTCAAATTGCAACGTTTATAAGCCTGGAAAACAGGGTTTTGTTGAACATTTCATTAAGAAATTAATGTTTTCATAACGCTTATGGAACTTATATATACATGATTATAAATTAAGTAAAACTTTGTCAGTGACTTAACTGTCACATAAATATGATAGAGAAAGGGGAAATCATGAGGACTTTTTTGCTGTAGAGGTGGTGTACTGTGGGGGTGAGAGGGACTTATGTGAGTCATTTTACCAAGATTCAAATTTCTGCTGCAACCCTCACTGGCTCTGGGCAAGTTACCTCGCTCTCTGTGCTTTGATCTTCTTATTTGTGAAATGGAGGCAGTAATACTTCCAGAGTGGCCAGCTGTCCTGGTTTGCCCAGGAGTTCCCTGCTTTAGCACCAGAAGTCTAAGATCTGGGGAAAGCCGTCCTTAAGACAAGAAATTTAGTTTTAGGGGCACCTGGTTGGCTCAGTCAGTTAAGCATCCAACTCTTGATTTCAACCCAGGCCATGATCTTAGGGTCCTGGGATTGAGCCCTACTTCGGGCTCCGTGCTCAGCAGGCAGTCTGCTTCTCTCTTTCTCTCTCCCCCTCTCTCTCTCCACACTTCCTTGCCCTCTCCCTTGCACTCAAGCTCTCTCTAAAATAAACAAGTCTTTAAAAAATCTCCTGGTTTTGGGGGGAAGGGTATGGCAGGTTTGAGGGAAAGTACAAAACCCATACAGTGGCCCCCAAAAGAGGGGCTGAAAGATACACTGTTTTTAGTATCAGATGTGTCCAGAGATTGTCTTCCATAGTTGCTGTTACTTTTTTCCCTTTATGGCTGATATTGGCAACCGTGACTTAGATAATATTTAAAACATTTAGGCTGTGGCCAAAAGAGAGTAAGCATTAAAAGATGTCCGCTTTAAAAAAAAAAAAAAAAAAAAAAAAAAAAGATGTCCGCTTTTAGTATTACATTAAGGATTAAGGTTCATGCTATTCTTTCATAGTACTGAATAACCTTAAAAAGCAGAAACATCATGTGTAGATTCCTGCTATTGATACTATGGAAATCAGTACTGTAGCTCCTTGGAGTGGTAGCAATTCCAGCAATTGCCCTTTGCATGGTCAGTAAAACATCCTGCTGTCACAGGGTGCCCCACCATTCCCTCTCATTTTGCCTTTCAGCAGAGACGTTCTGACCCTTTCAAATATTTAGCAGTAGACTTTCCTCTCAATGTGTGCTCACGACTCCTGTTACTGTTAATGGAAGTTACACATGTGTGCTCACCAGGATGAGAAAGCCTTTATCCCATGTTGGGCAAAGACCCGTGATCCTGAATCTCTTTCTAAACTTCAGACCTGAAGAGAACAGTGCAGGGAATTGCTAGCTTTCTCACTATATTAGCTGCTTCAATTTCCTTTTAATTGGAGCCTGCAATCCAGATTCTTGTAACTTCAGGAGGATGAACAATATAAATTAAGATCTGGATGCTTTCCAGGAAGGGCTCAGCTCAAAGAACACTTTTTTTTTTTCTTTTAACACAGTTGTGGCTATTCACAAATCGCATGCAGTTGCCTAATGAGTCCATATTTGCTTCTGAGGTTTCACATTTGCAAACTACACTGCTGAGAAAGTAAGTGAAGTGTTCACCCACCTCTGGTGTGAGCTGACTGATTTAATGTACAGGACAGATAAATACTAGAATAGTCAAAATTCTAAACCGCTAGCACAGAGCCTTCAAATACAATATCTTACCCTTGTTCCGGACATTCGTTTCTCCCTAAGAATTCTTTTTAATGTATAAGACTTCAATTTATGTTTAAGAACTAGTAAACTATAGCAGTTTGACAGCCATTCACACTTAATTCTGTGCATTAAACCAACAGCATTCTTTTCCACAAACATCCATTGTTAGGACAATGCTCTCAGACAGAATTTATGAGAAATGGAATTATGTTACCAAGGAGATAGCATTTACTATAATGAAGAGTAGATCCTAGAAAATGGCCCCTTTTACAGCCGCTCAGAGCAGAGCCACAAAAGCAATTGATTGGTCTTGGCATTTAGTCTTATATCAGCTGTGTCATCCATAGCTTCAGGAGTGAGAACACTAATCTAAAGTGACATTTCTGTTCTGGCGGGCTTTTCTGCCCTGATGAAAGCAATTACTTCATTCCTAAATGATAATTTGCAGGAGTTTCAACCACTTTAATTGATAATTTTTTTTTTGTTCTGAGTTCAATTGTGAAGTGATTAGCTGATTTGGTAAATAGAAATTTAAGGTGTGAAATATACAAGTTGCTCCAAGGTAAAGTGCTCTTTATTGGGTGGAGAGAAATTACTTGATAAAGCCACAGTTTTTCCATTATTATGGAACTGCCAGTTGTACAGCTTAAAGTTCTGGGGGAAAATGAAGAACAAAACACTTTGATTCATGAGGTTTTTGGCAGACACCAAAGCATACAATGAATAGTTTGGTCTTGCTGTGGTTCATTCAAGGATTATTTGAATCAAGGTGAACATTGGTTGAAAAGGATTGTGCAGACCTCTCAGCTTTCTTTATTACTATTCTAATGACTCATTCTGGAATTAAATCCTCTTATTTAAAGTGTTAAGAATAAAAACGCTCATTGGCTAAAACCAATTAATTTAATTATTAAGTTCAAACATACACAAGGCATTTTCTGAAGATGAGGGAAGGCACTCAGTTGAATGGCTCTAATTACTCTTTTGATCTATTTTACTACAAGTCAAAAATGGGTCATGATTATTCAATCAGAATATATCTTAGTTAAAAATTTTAAGGATGCATCTTAATTTTGATACTTTCTCAAATGTTAGCAGTTGCCGATTTTTTGGTACTCTTTTAAAGCCATCAATTTCATGATATTTTCTCACATGGGGAAAAATAATGGTCATTCCACATGTTAAATGAGAAAAATAAAGCAAGAATGAAGGTCAAACTGATTTAGCACATCAAACAGTCTTTGTCAGCCAAGCTTAATATATCCTGAGTTTGTGGAACAAATGAAATTTTGCTGCTATGTTACACTTTGCTTCCAAACAACCATTACAACTGGTTTTATATATTGTGTGAGCATCAGACCATCAAACAGTGCATCTTTACTGATGTGTTGCTGCAGCGATGATCTACAGCAGCAATCTGCCATTTATATAAGGGCAAAATGTGCATCTATATTTAGTTGTGAAATTGGCCTATTATACTCTTGATGTTTACAGAGGCTAACATAAATTAATGATGACAGCTATGAGCAGTGCATTAGTTAAGCAGCAGAGTTCTTACCTTGAACTGGAAGGTTCCAGTTTTCATTTCCAGCATATACTATACTGTGTTCTTTACACACTAAAGGAGGGTTTCTGAAATTATTACCTTTTCTTGGAGAGCATTAAAAGACTCCAATCTGTGAGCTATGTAGTACTTAATCCTACTAGATAATAGCTGTTTATGCATTTCTCAATTCTATTGCCTTGTGAGAAAGGTGATATTTACAATCATAAGGAAAAATACTCTTGAAAGATTTTTTTCTTTGCAGTAGGTTGATTTGATGGACTTTGAACTCTAGGTGATGCAATGTGTTTTGGGCCATTTTATTGAAAGTAATGAAAGAAAGGCAAGCAGTGCTAGAATCTTAACTTTTTCCTTGGGAATCCTCCTCATTCTGCTCATGTCAGGGCAGGCATAGGTACTGGAGTAACTATAGATTTCACCATTAACTATGACCAGAGATCTGACAAGTATGTAGGTGTTCAAAGGTTCATGAGTTAAAATGCTGAAACCTTTGATGAATTTTTGATGGCTGCATTTTTAATACAGGTCGACCTTCTTCCTTTGAGGCTGCATGCCAGATTAATTGATAAATAGTAGAAGTCTGTAGTGCTGGGTTCTCCTAAGCAAAACAAGTAGGAAAATCTATAAAAACCTGCCTTTCTGCCTTCTTAGAAGTACTTTAAAAAGGCAAAATTTAAAGTGGTTCTGACTCTACCTTTCCCATCCCTTACAGTTAGAGGACCAAAATCTTCTGTGTTCTTTTATAGGGACTGGTTATTGTATTCTAAAAGTTTACATGAAGGTGTTAAAACTGAGTCCGAGAGAGAGGATTTTCATGTAGATGTAGTGTGAGTCTTTTGATAATGTCCTGATCGGGAGCTGTTCTACAAATACAATTATAAATTATATAAAAAGAACTGACAAATATCTAGCTATTAAGAAGTCACCAGAGAGGAAGAAACATTTAAGTTGACTTACTTTTGTTGTTACTCTCTGACAATTATTTTGCTCCTTGTTATCCTCTGTAGATCTCCAGTTATAGTATTTTCATAATCATCATAACTATTTCTGCAAAGTAGGAAATCAAAATAATCAATTTTGCAAAGCTAAATTTGATAAGCCACAAAGGATAACTTACCACTTTTAATTTAAGGAGTCATCAAGTGCAAAGTTATCTGTTTTTTCCCCACCATGGACAAGTGGCCCAATAAATAATTAACATCTTTATCCAGTTCTATGGCAGCTTCAGAGAGATTGCAAAAACGGAGTCAATTCCGTAATATTGGCTTTGTGATAGTCGCAGTTTCTGTTCCTTTTTACCTTTTTTTTTGGGGGGGGGGGTTATCTTTTGCAAATAATTTCATTATTTGGCCTTGTCCCCAGGATAGAAGCTAAAGCAGCAAATGCAGCTGGTACTTCCACATTACCCCACTCACCAGGCAGTATGGGTGAGCTCTCCATGGTCCTGGATTTGGGGTTTGTCTGACATCAAGGAGAATTTCTAAATTTATGAGGTTTTGAAAAATATTTTGAAAGATCAACTTTCTACCGGGAGTATTCATAAAATCATTTTGACCAATAATTATCATTGCAATTTTGAAGTTTTTATAGAAGTTTTCACAATTCTCCTGAGTAATTCATCCCCTTAACAACTGTTTGCATATTGTTTATACACACACACACACACACACACACACACACACACACACAATTGCTTGTCTTGCAATTGAGTGCCATTTTTTCTACTTTCGTGAATTAAAAAATGGCCACTTTTTACTCCTAGTAAGAAAATCATTGATTTGAATCTTTAACCATTCACTAATGGAATATATATGTTTTATTTGAAAAATTAAATATAGCTGTGATACAACAGACTTAGGCATAAGGAAGACAGTAATGAAAAATAAGTATCTTTTGCAATAAAGGAGTTTCATTTTGCTTAAAGTATGCAGTGTGATATGTCAGAACCAGTGACTAGAAATCATACTGGTGAGAACATTGTATACATTATAAATGAGTATTATGGACCTCAAACCATAGAACAATCAGTGTGAGTCAAGTTTAGGTCTTCATTTAATAATACTCGTATTACTGTGTGTTAGGCACCATTTAAATATTTTATAAAAATTAATTCATTTAATTTAATCTCAACAAGAACCTTTTGAAGCAGATAGTAATATCATCCCATTTCACAGATGAAAGAAACTGAGGCAGAAAACTAAATAAATTGCTCAAGCTACATAATCAGTTAAGTTCTAGAGCCAGGATTTAAATACAGGCATTGTGCCTCCACTATCCATGCATTTAACCTCTACCTTCTGCAAATGTGGAAGATATGCTGAGAGAGGCATCAAAGAGAACTTAATGTGATAATCATGATTTTAGGGAACATGAAAAGAGTTTATAATAAATAGTCTGTTTAAGGGTTGTCACCAACAAAGGTTAATGAACATGCCCCTCCCTTCCTGGCTGCCTAACCAGTAGTGGGGGAGGGGCCATTTCTGCAGCTGAAACTTATTTATTTATTTATTTATTTATTTATTTATTTATTTAAAAATATCTATTTATTCATGAGAGACACACAGAGAGAAGCAGAGACACAGGCAGAGGGAGAGGCAGGCTCCACGCAGGGAGTCTGATGTGAGGATTTGATCCTGAGAGTCCGGGATCAATGCCCTGAGCCGAAAACAGATGTTTAGCCAATGAGCCACCAAGGTGTCCCTGATTTTATTCCCTTTGGTTTGATTCTACTTGTCACTACATGGGGAATTAAACTGACCAAAGTGAAAGTCATAAGTGGTGATAGAGAAAGGAGTTCGAGAGGACAAATGAAGAAAGCAAACAGGTGTTTAGAATTATGGATGCCGTACCTAGACTCGGGGGGAAAAGATGGTATAAAGGAAGCTTAGTCAAATAAAATTATTATAAAAATTATAGAGAAAGAGGGTGGTAATCAGATGTGGCACTAGGGTTCAAACAGTTGGGCTTTTTCCCCCAAATAAGTTTTATGATTATTATAGTAATAGTTATTACTTAGATACTGTTTACCATATGATAGGAATTTTTCACTTTACATTTATTAGTTCAATTAGTATAATGAATATAATGAAGTAGGAACTATAATCATGTCTGTTTCCCAGATAAAGAAATTGAGGCCTAAAGAGATGGAGAGACCTAGAGAAGGTTGTGGGGATAGTAACTGTATGATGGTGTGAATACTCACAGTCTGGCTGCAGAGCCCACACCATGAACACCTGTGGCTTCCAAGAAAGTTTAAGGATGGGTTGAGTATATTTTCAACGTTCCTAAGTCTTTCCAACTTCTTAAAATTCTTCTTTGTTGGGAAACTCTGAAGTAGACTCTACCATATTTAAAGTTTACAACCTATCTTAATTTTTTAAATTCAGAATTGTCGAAGAAGTTCACTGTTTCATAGTTTACCATATACATAACTATCATATGAGCCATTGCAGTGGTCCCAGGAGATTGGTTTGTAATCCTCATGTTGTAAAATGATAAAATTGAGGCTCAACTTTGTTACTTAAAATCACAATGCCTATGAATGGCCAGGATGGGTCTTGTAATTCCTTCATCAGGACTCTTTCCACAAAACATATAACTTATCAAGGAACTTAAAAGATATGAGAGTATTAAAAGAATTACATTCAATAAGTGCTGTCCCCTAACTCTTCATTACTAGTAATTTTTTATTGCTTATTATCTATAGTTAAAGGTATAACTTCAAAAACATATAAAATTTGTTGCCATTTTTAAAAAGATTTTATTTATGTATTCATGAGAGACACACAGAGAGAGGCAGACATAGGCAGAGGAGGAAGCAGGTTCCCTGTGGGGAGCACAATGAAGGACTCCATCCCAGGACCCCGGGGTCATGACCTGAACCAAAGGCAGATGGTCAGCTACTGAGCCACCCAGGAGCCCCTGTTGCCAAGTGTTAAACAGAAATCTACATTAATATTATTTTAACCAGGGATGGTTGTTAAGGAAAGTTAATTATGGCAACATCACAAAAAGAGTAGGGGATTCAACTTTTAAGTTTTATAAGAGGAAATTCTAGATAATAGATCATTGCCCTTTTGGTTGTGAAGAAGCCCTTTGGAGATTCTGAAAATCATTTACTATCTTCCCAAAATATAGACACAATTTTGTATATGACTTCTAAATTTATTTACAAGCAAGTCAATTAAAAATACATTTGTGTGTATGTGTAGATATATGTATTTATGTGTGTTTTGTGTATATCTTTGGAAATTGTTGATTTTGTTGTTTGGTTGTTGTTGGTAATTACTGGTGAGGATGATGATATCGTCATCAAAGAGAGTTGAATTTTTGATTTGCTGAGGATTAAGGAAGAGTCTTTCTTTCTAGTTATCCAAGGACTACGTGAGAGAACGTGTGAGCAATGGGAAGTTTGGACTCAGGGAGTAACTTACTGCCAATCTGAAGTTTAATCATTTTTTATATGGCAGAGATTAGCACCATAACATTTAAACATTTTATTTATTTATTTATTTATTTTAGAGAGAAATGCTTGTGCACAAATGGGAGAGTGGCAGAGGGAGGAACAGAATCTTAAGCAGACTCCTTGCTGAGCACAAGCAGGACCCAGGGCTTCATCTCACAAGCCTGATGAGATCATGATCTGAGCCCAAACCACGAGTCAGGCAATTAACCAACTGAACCACCCAGGCACTCTACTACCTTACATTTTATTCACATACAACCATTCCATTCCTTCTGTGGAATTCCAGAAGTACAATGATAATTTTTGGTTTAGAACAGAATTTACAAATACACAGTTTAAGTCTTCATGTAGTCCTTAATTCAATTTGAGAATTACTTATAACTGCTCTGCTTCACAAAAGCAGGTATAAGATTAATCCACAATCTGTGTTGTTACCTTAAGGTCTTTGGCTTAATCTATTCTAGCAGCATTCTATAACCTTTATAATTCTTTGACTGAATTTTATTGATATTACCCTCAAAACCAATTACTATTTATTATAAACATAGTACTGTCATTCTGAAAGTCTTCTGAACTGTGATGTCTGTATAATGCTGTGATGTGGGAGTCATAGAAACCCTTGTTATTAAGATTATGGCCAAGGCACATACTCCAGTAGGGTAACACAGAGTGTTAGAGATTTAAAAAAAAAGTGTACGGATGGGGAGAAGAAAAACAACAAGAAGGTGATTCAGGAGCACATGAAGTAAATTCTGCCCAGTGATATTTTAGATAACTCAAGTATCAGAGAACATTGATTGGGCAAGGCATCCAAAGACATTAATGTCCATGTGTTCTTCTTCCTGGAGTGGAAATAGGAAACTCATTCTCCTCTATGTAGCTTTTGGAGCTCCTTGAACTTCTCCCTGTGATCTTGAGCTTTGCTTACCTCCTCCCCTATAGAATTGGTTTCTTTTTCCCTTAAATTATTGATAAGCCTATGTATTAATAACAATTTCAGAATAATGACCTAATCATCTACTTGCTTCAGTTGAACAGAGAAATTCCTAGTATGAGTATTAGTAATATTAATTAGATAACAAATGAGCCCATTTGAGATTCTTTGAGTGACATATATAAAGAGAAAGTTCCATATAACATCCATGTAAGACTACCATCAGAATTGGCCTCTCATAAATTCTTACCTAATTATGAAATACATCCCTGCTTGTTTATTGACCAATGGCATATTTTATTAGGCTTGCATTATTTTTTTAAAGTTTAATCAGTTAATGTAAAATTAAAACATAACATAAAATTGGAAATTCCATGTAAAAATTCAGATTTTGTTCTCTAGAAATAGCAGCACTGGAAAACTGGCAACACCAGGTGTGCCTTCCTCTAGAACAGCAGTCACCTGAAACTGTGCATGTTGTCCCTTTGCCTGAGCTGTTGTCCTCCAGGTCCCCACAGAGACCATCAGGCCTCTTCACTCATTGACATTCCCTGCCTTAACCCAGGGAGCCCTTGAGTTTATAACCTTTGCCTAGAGCTCCATTATAGTCACTTACTGAACAACAACAAAAATTCTAAGTTTAGCCCACCTTCTGGAGTACTCTTTGATTAAAAGAACACAAAAAGAGCAAAGCACTGAACTTGTACCATTGAACTCTACAAGAGATAGATAAAACATGTCAAAGGACATAGTTCTTTTGGCACAGCTGACCTAAGTGATATTAGATATATTACCTTTATTATATAAAGGGAGGGATAGAAATGGTTCTTTTGTCCTAAGATGATGACCTAGATCCTGGTTATACTTAAACTTTATCAGATTTTAAGGCATCTCTCACTTTATTTACTAATTTTCTTTTTTTAAAAGATTTTTTATTTATTCAGGAGAGACACGGAGGGAGGGAGGGAGGGAGGGGGAGAGAGAGAGAGAAAGAGAGAGAGAGAGAGAGAGAATGAGAGATGCAGAGACACAGGCAGAGGGAGAAGCAGGCTCCATGCAAGGAGCCTGACATGGGACTCGATCCTGGGACTCCAAGATCAGGCACTGGGCTGAAGGCGGCGCTAAACTGCTGAGCCACCCGGGCTGCCCCATAATTTTCAACAAGACAGAGTTTACTATTTATAAAATTGCATGAAGGCCAGCTATGATTTGGGAGAAATAAATGGCATTACCATGCTTTCTCCTTGTGAATTAGTGATGTTTCTGCCTGAGGTTATCACTTGAGACCTCAAGAGACAAAGGTTTATCATCTGAGACAGCTATGATGCTGAAAATGATGTTAACTGGTCTAGTACTGAGAAATTGGTTAGTTAACTAATGTAGAATATTTTATTAATAGAGTGAAACTGGTTGGGATATTGGCTTAGCAAGTATTTATTTGACCAGAGTGTGATGGCATTACTTAAATTTTGTAGATCCTCAGATATTCTAAATGTCTATAGTGAATACAGTGTTTCTACCATGAAAAACATCCGGGATGCTATAATGTAATACGAAGTGTTATTGTCTGTATTATACTAGTAGAAATCGGAGCCACATTCCTGAACTCATTTTGTTTTGGTTTTGTTTTTTTTTAATAATAAATTTATTTTTTATTGGTGTTCAATTTGCCAACATACAGAATAACACCCAGTGCTCATCCCGTCAAGTGCCCCCCTCAGTGCCCGTCACCCAGTCACCCCCACCCCCCGCCCTCCTCCCCTTCCACCACCCCTAGTTCGTTTCCCAAAGTTAGGAGTCTTCCATTTTGATCCAATGTCCAGTCTGCCTTCCTTGCTTGTTTCTTTCTTTCTTGTTATTTTATAATAGGAAACTAGAAAGCCAGATTCAAAGATTTTAAAACACTTTCAGAGTTCCATAAAATTGCCACTTACAAATGATTTTAATAGTACCTTGATACTGTAAATATTGCCCAATTACTTATCATCAGGGTCTGATTTCAGTTTCATTTCTTGTCAGACATAAAACAGAGCAATTCAGAATCGGTGGACTTCTGTCAGAGGCTCAAACGCAACTTCAGTTGTGCCAATTCTGCCCTCAGCAATGTGGGCAAACTTCAAACAGAAATGCACATGAATAGTAAAAGGAAAATGCTGGATCCCACCTGTTGAATCTTCTGTGAAGTAATATGTCTATAATGTTTATAAATTTTAATAACCCATATGGGGCTTTATCTTTCAACATTAAATTTATATTATTTTCAAGTTTGACTTTTCTGGGTAATGTATTTTATTCTCTAGTATCTTAAAGAATCTATCCATCTACTAATGTATATTCATTCATAAAGAATTGACATTATCTCTTATCGACCAATTACCAGCACATTTATAAAGTTACATGTAAATCTTCATTTTCAGTGGGATGTTTTCTCTATCTGACTTAAGGTATGATACTTATTGAGGGCTGGAAGCACAATAAACACCCTTCATAGAACCAACAAATAAAATGTTGATGTTTACCCTTTGTTCCCCAAGATGACATTTGAAGTACATTTTAAAAAATGAGTGCTTTTGATGGCTTAAGATCCCATAGTGATAACAGTTAAATGAACAAAATCATTAGCCTAAGAATAGATACATGAATACTAGTCTCATCCCTTCAGTTGCTTATAGCTGATAATAGCAAGCATTACCTGTAAATTTTAGGTCTTAGAAACAAAGAACACATCTTATAACACATGGCCAAATAGAGGAGAAAACCTAATGAGCAAACTGTTTTTTATTCATTGCAAGTAAGTTTATAGAGTGTAAGTCCGGGGGTAGAATTTGTGGTTTTAGTGTTCATTGTCTAGAATTCATTTTACTATGGTGCTAGAATTTGAAAGACTTTGGTAGATTTTTGCTGGGGAAAAAAGGAAACAAAAAGAACACAATTTCTATCTGATGGTCAGAAGCACCTGTTCTAAAGAACACTTTTTCACTCCGTTGATTGCAGTTTACAAGCATTGAGAAAGGAGAAATCCCGAGATGCTGCTCGCTCCCGCCGGGGAAAAGAAAATTTTGAGTTCTATGAATTGGCCAAGTTGTTGCCTCTTCCTGCAGCCATCACTAGCCAGCTTGACAAGGCATCCATCATTCGACTTACAATTAGCTATCTGAAAATGAGGGACTTTGCTAACCAAGGGGACCCTCCATGGAACTTGCGAATGGAAGGCCCTCCACCTAACACATCAGTAAAAGGTAAGTTTTAAGCCCATGCTTATTCTGGAATATGGTGGTCTGTAGGTGTCTCTAAGATAAAATGTTTACTATCATCCTTTCTTCTTTTCCTGCATATCAAATCCTTTAAAGGGATACAAATGTGGAAATCTGAACTCTGCATGAGAAAGACACCATGTGAAGGTGAAATAAACCTCTTCTATTTCTTTTTTATTTACCAAAAGTCTGTCAGCCTAAATATTCTATCACTTTATATAAGCTTTCAGAGAAATGAGAATGAGATGACTTACATTAAAGTGCTTCTCGGGTTTAATTTGTGCTATGCTAATACATGCAAGTTATTGTTGATGGGTGGAGTATAAGCATATTTGTTAAAGGGTGGAACTAATATTTTCTGTCTTTAGTAACCAAAGAGAGGAAGGGAGTTGAGTCCAACTGTAGAAGGCATTTTGAGTAATGATTTTATTGACTAATAAACAATTCACATATCAATGTTTCAAGTCTCAATACATATTGTCTAAAAATTGTTTAAATATAAACATTTATTTGTCCTTCAAATCCTTGATGCAGTCACTCTTAAAACTTATTAAAAATTTTAGGTCTTCTTCACTCTGATATGTAAGAGAGGTATTTTCTTTTGTGTTAGTGAAACTTCTAGTAATTTATAGCATGCTTAGCATATGAATATCCGTGCATATGTTTATTGGTGTATATGTGGTGTTGGCCATTGATTTTCTATCTTTAAAGACATGTTATTCACGGCATTGGACTTAAGAGATCTGCTAGTTTTTTTGCTCTGACCTTGTATCTAGACCCTTGGTGGGCATAAACTCGGACATTTGGCAAAATTGTAGGCA
Organism: Canis lupus familiaris; assembly: GCF_011100685.1. Taxonomy (NCBI): domain Eukaryota; kingdom Metazoa; phylum Chordata; class Mammalia; order Carnivora; family Canidae; genus Canis; species Canis lupus. The sequence continues at coordinate 12,370,892 of NC_049229.1, forward strand.
ACTCTGGGGGAGGAACTAGGTTCTTTAAATTAAGAGATTATACCTTAACGACTACCTTTGAAGTCTCTGTATTCCTGGCTGTTGTAGGAAAGGGTTCTAGTGGGAAGCTGTAACCTCCTAGAGGATTCAAATTAAAATTAAGGATTAAAAGCAGTCACTATTTACAATTGTGTGCTAAGAGATGTGATTACATATGTATGTATATATTCATATATATATACATGTGTATATATAAACATGTATATACATGTATATACACACACGCATGCATGTGTGAATCCATTCATATCTCTACCTTGGTACTTTCAAACTGTATTTCTTTTCTTTCTTTTTTTTTTTTTTACAAACTGTATTTCTTATGCTTATGGGAGAAGGAAAATTAGAATTTAAATTGTAATAGGTTATTTCTCTTTAGAGCAGGGCAAACATTCTTCTGTAATGGGCAATACAGGAAATATATTAGGCTTGGAGAGACTCTCAACCCTTCCATTGTAGCATGAAATCAGCCATAGACAATGTGTAAACAACAGGGTGTGGCTGTGTTCTAATGAAACTTAATAGGCAGCTGCCACCAAATTTGGCCCAAAAGCCATAGTTCACAGATTGTTGATCTAGAGTAGAAGAATGACACTGAGAAGTTGAGAAGAAGGGCAGGATGTCAGTATATGGTATCAAAGTCCCAATAAACCAAGACATACTCATGCAGTCCTTTCACCACCCATCTTCCTGTAAAAATGTAGATGTCAACTTAGTAATGTACCAATCGATGTTCCAGATGCTAAAGTTGTAGCAGATTTTCCCAAACTAAAGATGTGAATATAATCTAATAAGCATGTCATATCCATAAGAATTTATTCAGTAGACTGTCATCATGTTTATTCTGAATCATACAAGATGATAAGGGTAGGTGTAATAGGTCAAAAGTCACAGACTGTGCAAAATACATTCTTAGGCTTCACTTTGAAATGCAGTTGGTGGAGGGACTGGATTTGTCTTAAGCTGTTTAGCACAGTTATCTTTTATTTCCATTTTTTAATTTAAAGGAGTTGGCAGTTGATAGGCTGCCTTGGTACTGGTGGTTCCCTGAGTAGAAAAATGGTCCCATGGTTTGTCCATTCTCCTGTGAGGTGATAACCCCGCTTTTAGAATCATGACCTTTTAGTGATGCAAAATTCTAGCTCCTGCAGAACCTCATTTACAGATGAGGGAAATGATCTAGAAATAACATTTAGAGTGAAGTATTAGCAAATTTAAAACTAGAATCCATTGTCTTGTCTTTCTGTCTAGTGCTCTATCACATCGTATTGATTCTAGAAATGGTATTTGATTTGCATCCCCTTTATTGAATATTATAGGTCAGAATTCTCTAAGCTTTTGGCTACAAAAGATAATTTATTTTTACTTTATGGACTTCAATCAGTGAAACTCTGTAACTACTTATGATAAAGATGGATTAAAAAGATAAAATATGGTCTCTGCTGTCATGGCCATTTCAGGCTATGGAAGGATATGATGATGTCAGTGAGGGAAATGGGAAGGTCGAAATGGGTATTTAGGAGGCTAGAGGGAGATAACAGATTTGATTACTTTGAAAATTCCACGCAGATAATAGCAGAGCATCCAATTTAGTACGTGTGTACTCCCGCTACTAAAAACGAATGATAGTGAAGGTGTAAGCATAGTGACTCTTATCCAGTTTACACTGGCTCTCTAAACTTGCTAGGATGCAATGGGCACTTTTTGTAAGCTAGTTTTGCTGTACAATATATGTATATTTTATTGCTCTACTCCCATTCTTTAATGCAAACCTGTTACTCATTCTGATCAAACATTCATGAAACAACATCAAAAGAAATTCATTTTAATTTATTAAGGTCTTCTATGTTGTGCCCTTGAAGAAGTTCATGTGGATAAACAAGCTTATATAAATAGCCTGCAGCGTCATGTGAAGTGCAGTTCATAATCCAACAATAAAACGGTAGACATTATACTTTGTGCTTCTCCAAGCAGTCTCTTGAATAAACCTAAAGGCATTTGGAAATTTATATGAAAAGTATTTACACCATGTAGGCAATGGTTTTTTTTTTTTTTAATGTGATGAGTTGTTCATGTTAATAATTAAATTTCAAAGCTTGAATTTAAATTTGTCCCACACAACTATATAGAAACTTAATCATTTTAATTTACTGCTTCAGAAAGGCCCTTCACTCTGCCCCATATTCATCACATCTTTTCTTAAAAGTCTATAAAGGTTGATGAGTTTGTTTTGTGATGCCCATTGTATATAGATTATTACAAGTTATGCTTGCAGAAAGAACACTCAGGTGACAGTGTATAATGTGTCCTGAGTCAATTACTTCATGGAAATGATATGTTAAGCAATTGGAAGGTAACAGATAGTTTTTTCCATTATTTTAGAAATATCTGTATTGTTATAATACAGATCAAATCTACAATGAACATTATGCATTATTCAAGAAATGACCAGGTATTCTCAGCAGTGTTTCAGCTAAATAACTGATGATTGTAACCTTTAAAGAAATCTCATTGTGGTGACTGTTGGTAAATCACTTCTCCATTCATAGTAATCTCTATTTAGAGGCTATCTAGAAACCATTATATGTTTTATTAATCTTAAAAGCAATAGCTGCTGATTTGACATTTGCTAAAACTAGATAAATTTTCTGTCTTTTTAATATCACGGACTTCAGTTGAATTTTGGTGTATATCTGCTACAACTCTATTAATCCAGGAATATTTACCACTGTAAGCATAAGTTTTATTTCAATTTAAGCACTGCAGGTTTTAAACAACAATTTGTGTATCTGTGTGACAGGCAATGATGCTAAGATATGTAAAATATAAGACATTTTTAGCCCTTGAAGGAAACAGGTGAAAAATATTGCAAGACAACTGGTGATTAAAATTGGCTGAACACGTTAAGGAAGATCTTTACTATGTTTATAGAATTTTTCTTCACTCTTTCAGGCTCCTATTGTGAATTAAATGGTTGATATCTCTGAGAGGAGAGATCTGCAGGTCTTTATTTAAGGAATGCATGAGGCATCCTTTGCCAAAGACCACATTGTAGCAATCATGTTTAAGGGATCCATTTAAAACAGTCATGTGTAGCAACTGAATCTAGGACATCCTTCAGAGTAACACTGAATTACTATCATAATGTTTATGCCTAAAACTTAGATAGCATTTCATAAAAAATGGCTCTGTTTCCATAGAAGGTGGAGAACCCAAGACTGTCTGCGTGATTATTGTTCTTGGTCTAAGCAGCTCTAAGGTTTTCCACTTCCTCTTCTGGCATTTTTACTGTGTACGGACACATACTTACTTCTACCAACTGACACTCATACTTGGGGGTAAGGGTCCTATTCCTCATTATTTAAAAAAAAAACATATAAAATGCAATTTCTTAGAATCTGCATGGCATGTACACCAGCCTGTGGCATTCTTTCTTATTGTGTAGGCAAATGGTAGTACCCAGACTGATCCCTTAGGTTCTGAGCAGAAGCTTCCCTATAGGGGAAGACAGATTTGCTTCTTATTTGATTTCTATTCTTGCCTCTACCTCCATAGACTGGGGGCCCAACTCCCCGCTTTAGTCTCTGGTTTCACTTAGCTTAATCCAAAATCAGGGGTGGCACCATGGGGCGCCTGGGTGGCTCAGTTCATTAAGTGTCCAACTCATGGTTTCGGCTCAGATCATGATCTAAGAGTCATGGGATGGAGCCCAGCATCAGTCTCCATGTTCAGTGCGGAGTCAGCTTGTCCCTCTCCCTCTACTCCTCCCGCCACTCATGTTCCTTCATGCTCTCTCTTAGATAGATAGATAGATAGATAGATAGATAGATAGATAGATAGATAAAATCTTCAAAGTCAAGGATGGCTTCAAATGGAAATGGGGCCATCCAAAAGCTGAGCTCTCAATGTCCACTCTTGTTTTTCTTGGTAGTGAGTGCCAGGTTTTACTAGTATATGGAAATATGATGTAATAGAATTGCCTTTTCTTAGATATGCTTCCAGGAAGGCTTTTTAATTATATGTTGCTATCCTTTTGTCTCTTTCTAGTGAAGTTATGACTTTGGAAGGAAGTTCATTGAAGAACTGACCTTTTACTTTATTTTATTTATATCATGATAGGACAAGTCTTGTTTATATCGCCATGCTTCCCTAGGATTGTCATCTCTGACACTAGACATGAAGGGCTTTCTGACAAATGTGGATCTGATGATGGCAGAGTAAGTGTCTGAGACTATAATTCTGTGCAATTTTACATTTTCTCAGGAAAAGCCTTGCTGTCTACAGAGGGGGCTCCAGGCTACCTTCAGCATGAAGCATGGAGAAGCACTGCTGCTTTCTTGCCGCATGCCACTGTTAGAGAATTGGACTGGTCACCATTACTTTCAGCGCACCTGGCACTGTTGTGCATCCAGAACTACCCTCAATTCCAAAAACTGGTTCAGGGGAAGCTTATTTGCGAGAGTGGTGGCCGAGACCATATGCATACTCTTGTGTACTAGTCAGCCATTGCCAGTGCCATTGCCAGTGCCACTGGCAATCAGAACATCTCAGCAGCATGCCACAAAGCTTTTACTCCTTGTGTTGCTATGGTTCATTCCTGGGGTTGGCAGATTTAGGCTGAGCTCAGCTGGATAGCTTACTTCCTGCCACAGCTCTAGCTCTTCAGGTTTCAGCTTGGATCTGCTCTTGGTCAGGGGACAGCAGAAATTTGGGAGAGGCTCTTTTCATGGTTATGGCAAAGGGGGAAAAGGGATGAGTGAAACACTTCTTAAGCAATTTTTGTGGAAGCTTGTGGAGATGTGGAGGAAAGGGTATGCATGTACCTTTGCATTCTGCATTGGGATTCATCAGTCTGTCCCTCTATCTGCTATCCTCTTTCCCTAGCAATACTGAATACCTCAAAACACTTATTTGTGCCTTTGTACATCCCATCAACTAACTAGAATGCCCTTTTCCTTCTTTCGGTTTTGCTGAATCCCTGTTCATCTTTAAACACCCAGCTCACATGTCACTTTCTTGGTCTTCTCTCCTTCCCCAGAGTTATTCATTTGTTCCTAATGTTACTGTTCACAATCTTCTGTTGTTTTTTAGTATCAACTCATAATTCTTTTCTTACCATACCTATCTCTATGTTTAGACTGTGAGCTATCTGAGGGAACAGTCTGGGACTTCGTATGCATGTCCATATATCTCCATGTACAATGCCCAGGAAAGAAAGTCTTTAACCACATTTTAAAATTATATAGTACCACATTATATCTTGGGATAGCTATTAGCAAGCTGAATAATGCTGATGAGAACTGTGGGTGGGTCTAAGAGCCTAGGATGAAGAAAGAAAAGAGTAAAAAAGAAAGGGTAGAAGAAAAATGGAGGGAGAATGATGGGAATAGTGTGAAACCAAAGGGAAAATAAACAGTGTATTGAGTAGAAGCTAGAAGGCATGGTTCCTCCCACCCTGAGATGAACTGCCTTCTCCTTCCAACATTTTTCTTTCATGTAATGTATGGGCTAATGAGTTGATGGTTAAAAACAATAGTCTCAAGAAACCCATGTCTTGGGTGTATAAATTCAAGTTCATTCAACCAATATCTGAGTACCTTCTCTTACTAAGTCCCCGCAACAGATGGGGGCATAGGGAGAAAGTATAAGGCCTTGGGGGTATTTATCATTTATTGAGAAATAAAAATAGAAGGGAGGGAGGAAAGGACGAAAGATGAAAGCTTTTGATAAAATTAAACCATGTGACTTGGGTTATAAAGTCCTTTCTAGATCTCAGTTTCTCCTTTGAATTTTCTTTTTGTGAGTGGTTCTGGTCTGGGTTATTGCTAGTCGGTAACCCCAAACCCCAGTTTTTTTAGAAAGGCTTTAGCAATTATTGTCTCAAATTAGTTTCTCCTGAGACCCTTGGAGTTTTTAAAGCTGTTTATTAGTAATTTCAAAAGCCATGTTCTCTATCTCTTCCTATTCTGCTAATATTTCTCTTTTTCTTCTCTTTTATGTCTTTCCTCTTTACATGGAGGTATCCTGTCTCCCTGGCATTTTGGGTTCAAAAATACATGACGTAGTTGATTTATCTTAAAAGATTTTATCTGTTGATTATCAAGATTTTCAACATACAATTATTATAAAGAGATGAAAAATAACATAGCATACAGTGAAAATTTAAAGTAAACAAGCCAAGTGCCAACTATATGATAAAGACAAAATATGAATCTAAAACTTTATATACTTTTGATTTGCTTTTTACTCTTGGCAAAATCATAGGGGACGTACTTACATTCCATGTCACATTCAACTTATTTTAAGAAGTCTACCAGTTCTTGATAATGTAATATTTTAGTCACGGCATTGCCTTACTACATTGTACTCACTTATTTAGGACTTTGAAGTTTATGTGCCCTGTTCTTTAGGGCTGGACTTCTTTGATGTGTTTTTGTTAGCCCTCTCACCTCTTGCAAAGCACAATATATAGTTTCAGTGCTCTGCAGATAACAATATTTCATGGGAATAGCAAAGAAGGAGTCACCTCTGACTGCTTTATATGATTGAAATTGTACTGTGGCTTTAATTTTCAGAAACAGCTTTCTAGATACTGTGCATAACTCTTGGCTGTGCCTTAATAAACATGTGGTGACCTCCACCTGTAAAACTAATGTGGCTTTGAATACTGATTGATGCAGCTTTTCACATCCTTTCTGGGTCCATAATATGTCAGCAAATGTCAGAGCCTGGGCAGGAAAAGAAGGCCAAGAGAATTTGGGGTTTAAGATCATACAGATATTCTGTTTCAGTCCCCCTGCTATTGTGTGGAGAAAACTGATAGAGAACTTTAGTGATATAAATAAAGTCAGTAACAGACTTGGAAGTAGGGTTTGGACCTATGAAATTCCAATTCAGCACATGTTCCTCCATAATAAAGAGTATTTCTGGGGTGCCTGGGTGGCTCACTGACTTAACCTTTGGCAGATCATGATCCCAGGGTCCTGGGATATAGCCCCTCTTGGGCTCCCTACCCAGCGGGGAGCCTGCTTCTCCCTTTCCTTCTGCCTGCTGCTCTCCCTACTTGTGTTCTCTCTCTCTTTGTGTGTCAAATAAATAAATAAAATCTTACAAAAAGAGCATTTGCTTTCTTAGTTCAGTTCATGTCACCAGCTATCCGTAACACCTTTTTCCATTTGTATTATATATACATGAACATGCATGCACATGTATGGCTCCTGTGTAGAGACGAGCCCTTTTTAGAACAAATGTTAGGGAATTCAAATTCACGAAATATTTTGAGGCTATTCAAAGGCAAAGGAGTTATAACAATGAAAAAAGTCATTTAAGGCATTAAATACTAAAATTATGGGAGACTGTGTGAAGGGTATATTGGAACTCTGTCCTAACTTTGCAACTATTCTGTGGATCTAAAGTTATTCCAAAATAAAAAGGTAATTTTTTTAAAGCACTATAATGCACTCTACTGTCAGAAACATGAGAAAAATAGACCTCTACCCAAACGGAAACTCGTTCTGTCCCAGTTTCCTACTTTTTCACCTGGTCACTGTTGAGGCTCTATAGGCTCATCCTTTTCTAGAGCTTCCTTTCTGGTTGTATTGTTTAAGAAATGTGATTAACTGACAGCTGCCATGTCCATCAGGATATGGAAGAAAGAAAATTCATTAAACTGTTTACACGATTTTCCTAAGCTTATAAACGGCCATTGTCATCAATAAGGAGTCACAAGAGCACAATTGTACATCCTGGTTATTCTCCCTAGATAGCAAGCTGGATCCAACTTGCACACTGTAGTTGGCCAAACTCTGTGAAGAGCTTTAGAATTGAAAGGGCTTAGGGACTTTTTCTTAGAACCCACATGGTAAGCCACGTATTACTAGTGGCAATGGGTTGAGGCTTGAGTTGGTTTTAAAAGTGTATTGAAAATAAAGGGCAGGTAATGTGCTTTCTGAAATTTTTTTTTTGTTTTTATCATCTTCAGAGCTAATGTGTGTTCATGTAATCTACTTACTGTGATAGCCAGCATACCTAAATTGTATGCCAGCTAGGGGTGCAGTGGTGAGTAATTTGCTAGGTTTCCATGGATGTATATTGTTCTCTGCATTGTGCATAATGCTATAGAACTAAATGTACAGTCCTACAAGTCATCGGCTTAGTCTGGCTTATTATTTTCCCTTGGTTTCTCAATTTAATGTAGCAAATGATCCAAACTAGGGCTATTCGGAGTCTTCTATAGATAGAGAATCTTACTAAAGAGAAACATGATTAAGGCTTTGTCTACAAAGGACTGTTGTTCAGCCATTTTTCGACTTACCTAATCAAACAGCTGGTCAGTTTAGTTAAATAATTGTTTTGATTGATTTGTCCACGTAATTTATTAGGTGTCTTTCTGATTCAAATGGGGGCTTAAGGCATGATACAGCTATAACCATTATGTCAGAAGTCATTAGAAATAAGAAATTTGGAGTTTGTATATAAGAAATCCAATGTTATTATGAAGATTAGAATGAATAAGATTGGTAAAGCTGAATTAGGTTAAATTCTATCTGCAAATAACTATCTCCAAGACCATGTGTACTTAAAGTGGGGAAAATATGACTAGACTGTATAGAATAGCCCAATTTTCACCACTTACTAAAGTGAACAAGTTACTGAAGTACTAAAGCACAGTCATTAGGTAACACTGTTGTGCTCTTCTGCCATTGTCCCTTGAGACTGTCAATCACTGGGTGTTGAGCAAGTGCTCAAGGGGTGAATACTGTACAAAGTATTAGAGGGAAATTAAAATTTGTGAGTTTATAGTCCTCACTTCCCAAAGCACTACAGAGACTTAAAAATATATTTTTCAGTAGTGTTTTGTAATTAAAGCACATCACTCATATATAATTTTACAGTTTAGGAAATAAGGCTGTGTTGAATATCAGCACTGATGATGAAAACAGACTGTGTACACAGTTTGGGTTTTATATAAATACTTTAAAATATTGGCTTTCTTCAATAAAAATAGATGAATAGTATCCAGGTTTTTACAAGAATTTTAGCATAAAAGCAAAATTGCTATCATTTTCTATTTTGAAAAGAGACATGAAGATCGCATAACAAAATGTGTAAAATGCAGTATGTTCCAGAGAGCTGTGACAGAAAATGAGGATGCAGATGCAGGTGAACCTCACTATGGGCACACAGAGGACCTTTTGTAAAGTGGTGCAGTAATATTTTCTTAGTTGATACCCAACCTAGCATGCCCTGCATTGGCTCTCCTATGGACACTGAATACCCAAAGTTGCAGAAAATCTGTGTTAAGGTGTTCAGCCTGTGTTATTGTGTGATTTACATCTAGCAGGCAGTCAGACTGAAACTTCTTGTTGCAAGTCACTACATTTTTGGCTGTACAAACATCTGCTTCAAATGTTGACAGAAGTTAGAGAAAGGGACTCTTGTAGGGAGTTATGAGAACCTATAATAAAGGTATAATACATGCAGAGAAGGCCAGTGGATCCAGCAAAATGTATAAATACAATGGATACTGATAATCCCAGCCATTTCAGTGTGTCTTCAGAGCCTTACTAATAGCATGCTCTTGGTCAGTGCATTGGACACTCTGAGTTCAAATCTTTGTGACTGAACAAGACATTTCTTTGTCCTTAGTTTGTCTAGAAAATGGGGTAGTTGGCCTTGATTCAGCTGGTCTTATACCGTAGTGAGTCTAGATTTTATTGAGAGGCTTAAGCTTACATAGAAACTACCAAAGGCAAGTTGCAATTCCTTCTTAGGATTGTTACCATGATAGAGCTAACTTGTATTTTTGTTTATTTAGTTTGGCACAATTGTATTTCTGAAATGATGTTAATCAGGAAGAAGAGATGGTTAACACACAAAGTTTATTTAAAAATACATTTTGAGATTCTAACATGTCAAAAGTCTTGACTTGTATCCTATGACAGAGCAGAGGAAATTTAGAGTGTTGCTTAAAATACACAGATGATTTGGGGATATTAAGGGAACTTAATGTTATGCTAATGCTTAAAATAATGAAATCTTAAAGTTGATTATATACATTTTTAATATGTGGATATTTCATTGAGATAAAAAGATGAAAGCATTCTTAAAATAGGCTGTATCTGAAATGAAAGGCTGATTCATTGAAACAATGGATATAATTGATACTTCCCTCAGAATTTTTGTTTCATAGGTTATAGTCCTACCATATTATATAAATCCTTAGGTTGTAGGTAGCATTTTACTGTTGTTGTCATTAGAGATCAGGAATGAATCCTATTTCTCTTTCATTTTACTCACCTGTTCCTGCTCTAAGTATTTGAGTGCTTATTACATTGCAGGACTCACTAGGTTGTGTGTGGAATGCAAAGAGGGAAAGAAGCTAAACCCTCTAGGAGTTTATAATCTAGCAAGAGTGATATACATGCTCGCAAAATAATAAGGTGAGGTATTATTCATGTTGAGAGAGGTTTAAGCAAAGTGTTGAATAATCTGTTATGCGTAAATATAGTTATTGCCACAAACATGGTGACATTTAATGAGAATTGTGGTCACTGAGCTTATGAGTTTTTCTTTTCAGAAAAGTATTTAAAACAGAATACCCAAATGGCATGTAGGACACAGAACACTTATGTATATTGGTATTATCTGACCATAATTTCAAACAACCAGGAGTATGAGTCACATATCATACTTACCAACCAAGACCTTAATCAAATGTCATCTTCTGGTACCTTTTCACCAGTATCTTAGCGTTTTACAGAGATGGAGGAAAGGCTGGAATGAAGTGTGTTTTTAAATTTCACAATCTACTGTATATAGTTTGCAGAAAATGGCTCAGCATCTGATGCATGAATATAGAAAGGGTCAGAGTAGAAGAGAAGCTGCTGTCCTGGGAACCTCACAGTAGAATGGCCAAAGTTCAAACACACCACTGGGGCAGTGATGGGAGAGTCAATTGCTTACATTGACTCCCAGCTCACACACTGCCCCTAAAGCCCCTGGTTGGAAGGGAAGACTAGACAGCATGGAAGAAAATCTTTTGTACTTTCATTTAAATTAGCACAAAGGGAGGGAACAGTTTTGCTTCACATGTGAAGTCAGTCATTTCTTGGGTTGCTAGCTCAATGTTTTAGCAGAACAGCTGTTCAGTACAATGTGGCTTTCTACAAGCAATATTTCTACTGCTAGAAAAGTGGCAGTCTGCCAAAGAGAGTGCCCAGACCAACCCCTAAACAAAAAAAATCTTTTGTCAACCACTCTAATAATTTGTACAATTCAGGAAAGGGGGGGTTGCACAGTCTTTGCAGATGTGCATTTATGATGCTATTTTTAAGCAGAACAACATGGAAGAATAGATTCATACGAATCGTAAGTTGATCATTCATTTTAAGCATTTGGCTTCTGCTCCTTCTAAAATTTCACTCTGTGGAAAGAAAACACAGCCAGCCTTGAAACGAGGTAAGGCAGGGTGTGACAACAAGATGAAATCCTTCATTTCCAAACCTGTGATGCTTGCTCAAAAACAAAAAGCTTTGGGGTGTTTTCTTTCCCACAGAAGGGAAAAAAATGTGTTTTTTCTGATCCCTCACAGAAGAAACTTGCTATCCTTCAGCATTTTGAGGAAATAAACTCTTAATGAGCCTGCATTCTTTTACAGCAGTCCATTCTCTGAAAATGAGTTTAAGTGCTGAAGGAAATGCCAGAAGCATTTACACAACCAGCGCCAAATTAATGTGTGTTAATTCTGTGTATTTGAACATCACAGACACTGTGCAGTTTTTCTGGTGTTAAACTGGGTTTAGTCTCAGACATGGTTCTCTGGACTCTAGGTGTCCAGTCTCTATGGCAATGGACTCTGCTGGCTTTGATACTGGCAATGGAGAGTTCAGAAGAGAATTTTTATGGATTGTAGTTCCTTGGGAAAGAACCCTCAAACTTCTCCTAACAGTAGAGTATGAAATCTGATAGAATCCTCATCTTGTATTTTTTATTCAACCATATGCTTGATATTGACATGAGAGAATTAGACTACTCTCCTAAAATATGAAATCATATATTTAAAATGACATAAAATTAACACACTCGTTCAATAAAAGTGATTCTAGAGCAAATAAAATGGTAGAAGCTTCACTGACTTGATCAAAGGCTTCCTCTAATTTTGAGAGTTGAGATCTTTGTTATTGTTGGTGTTTCCTTTTTTCAAAATCCAATCTTTGCATATCCCATTTGGTGTAAAAATGTTCAATTAAATGGAGTTGCATGTATTGCTACAGCAGGAGTATTTTTGTTCCTCTTAGAATGCAGTCCATTTATATGATGCTGTCCCCTCAAGTTTTAATGTTTATATGTGCTAATGTAAAAGTACTGTGATGATGGGGTTTTACTAAGGTAGGTTATTTTACTCAGTTAATGAAGGTATATTTTAAAAATTATTCACGTGAACTGTTTCATCATACTTCAAGTTGTTACGCAAGTGTTTTTCAAATCTTGCTCAAGTTTAATAAGGATTTACAGTGACAATTACAATTGTTTACTTAGATGTGGCCCTCAGCAGAGGGGTACAACACTTTGGGAAATGATGAGTTCCAGACAAATTGTTTCTAAAATATTCTTTTATAACATAACAAAATCACTTTTGTTTTTACATATTAGAGAAATTCTCTAGGTGAAGGATTTCTGTGGCAATTCATATTTTGCAAGAACTGAGTTCTTTCAATAAAACAAGTGGTTTTACATTCATGTTGTCAGTTTTTAAGATTTCTCAAAGTAAGGGAATGGAAATATAAAAAAATAAATTTGAATTACTGACTTATGTCTAATGGCAATATATTTCAGGAACATATTGGTAGGTACAAAATTATCCATGCTACATTGATTGCTGTTGCTTTACTCGTGCCAGCTATTACTTTAGTGACTTAAAGAGTCTACACTTTTTTGATGTGTAAATGTAAAGCTATATAATCATTTTTTACACTTATGCACTATTTCTTCCAGAAATCATAGGAATGGCATGCCAGTCATGATTGCATACAAACGCATTTTCTGGTATGAGTTGAGTAGAAAAACATGTAAAGAGATTGTATATCTGTGATCGCATTTCATATTTATAAAACTTGATGTGATGAGATCATTTTTCCTTCTGCATATAGAGTTATTTTTAATTACTCCTCTCTATGTGCAAAAGATACATAGGTAAGAAAAAGGGATGTTCAGAGATGGTTTTTTAAGTGAACTTAGGTGCTTTGTGTACTGAGCAGTTATACCAAATGAAAGTCATTCAGTTTGGCCTGTGATTTATGCAAGTGCCTCAGGAGGCCTGAATCCATTAATAATAGTCTCTGTACAAAACACAAGAAAGACAAAAAATAATATTCTATCAATTTATATCTGTCACAACTCATGTAAAACTCCTATAGAAACAATTGGTATGCATTTAATAACCATACCATCTTGTCTTATCGAGGTGATGATTGCATTCCAGCACATTTCTAGCCAGTACCCCAAAATAGATGGAGTGAGACTGGCAGGTAGACAGTTGATTAGATTGTGGCCCACTGATGCCAGCACATTGCTTTTGCAAGCATGTGGGTAAATTAACTCAGCATGCAGAAAATATTTAGACCTTTCGCTATACTTTACTCCTAGTGAACTTGCTTGATCCAGGTGGACTCGGGGAGTAAGAGTATGAGTGTTGGAGGAACTCCACCCACTACAGAGTATGTTCTGTGGGTGTTACAAATGACTAAATTACACTCACAGACTTCCTCACTTGCAGTTCTGTGTAAGATGAAGTCGTATTAGGAGGTTATAATTTCATAGCACACTAAAATTTTTTTTGTCATGCTTTTTCACAGTGATATTATCCTGTGAAATAGTGGGACAGCTTGCCCAGTGTCACTTTTATAATCTCCTGTTCTCATTAGCTCTTTGCTGTAGTCTTTCTCCTCTTCTGCATTGCTCTCTTTTGAATTATGTCTGTGGCAAACCTCACCCTTCACGTGATTAATGGAAGTTGATATGTTAGTGTAAGCTGAATTCTCAGACTTTGTTCTGCAGTCACCTCTTTGCTACCTTCCACTTCCAGTATTCCATTCTCCCTTTTTTTTCTCCCTATCTGAACTTTCTCTTTGAGGTACTATGTTTCGTGCTCTTATTCAGAGAATTGCAGAGCAAAATTGTGAAATGGCAGTAACAGTTTAGAAAATGACTAAGTAGTGCTCATAAGAGCAGCCAGTCCAAGTCAGATATTTAAGTACAGGTTTCTCAGAGATTTTCATTGTTCTTTAGTTTCTAGGGTATGTAATACTGGACAGTGGATTTGGGGGCTGAAGGAAATTCCCTATTGCCTTGTGTGCCACTCATACTCCACATGCACAACCTCATATCATATTGATTGTATGCTATGGATCTCTGCTGCTAATGGTAGTCACCTGATTTGCAGAGAACTAGAACTAATAACCTTTTCAAATGTTATCAAATTATGATAAAACCTAGACCAATCAAATTACTTAAGTGATCATTGATCATTTATTTGATATTTTAATTTTGAATGAGTCTACCTCAAGGACTTCTTGATATTTCCATTAATTTTAGTAAGACCACAAATGCCAAACAGTAACACAGTTCGTAAATTTCACCAACAATGAACCCAGAATGTTGTAAATTGGCTTTATTTAAAATGACCTTAAAAGAAATGAATGGCCTTTAGCATAATTATAGACATAGCAGACACAGTGAAAATCGAGGGAAAGCACCTGATTAGGAAGTACATCTGACTATGTTATATGTCTGTTTGGAGTGTGAAGTGATCTGATTAGATTTCTCAGCAGTGAAGGAACCAGAGCTTTTGCATTTGGGTCACCCCACATTTTAGGTTGCTAATGATTTCATTTTAATGTCACCGTTTAGTTTCATACTGATCATTTATACTGACAAAAAAAGAAGAAAACAAGGAACCTGTCATCAATCATTCATTTAATCAAGTAGCAAAAGTAGATAAATAAACATACTGAGTTAATTATTCTTCTGTATGTAGTGATTGACAATAAAGTTAATTTATGCCTATTTTAACCCTTTGATATTTTGTGCCATTAGGAATAATAGCGATTAGCAGTTGTAGGGATGATTTGGGGGTGACCTTTTTCTTCCTAAAGTGTCTTAAGAAAAATTCAGCCTTCATACTTAAGGCATTTTTTCACTTGAAATCTATTTCACTAAAGAGTTGTGGTTATTTGCATCTAAGCATATTAACTCCATGCTACCAAATATAATGAAAAACAATTATGTTAGTCTGCCTCCTTTGTTGTATTCCTCTTCATACTCTTTAATGAAGACCTTTTTTTCTTAGCAATGTGCATTTTTAATGTGTAAAAGGATTTGTCACCAGATACAACTATGCTATAAATCCAAATGTGTATTAGATACAACACTAATGGGAAAAGGTCTCAATGACAGCAAAACAGTAACACATATATTTGAGTTAAAAGAGCTTTTGAAAGTTCTAAAAACCTATTTTTGGTTTGTCAGCACTTTCCTCTGGTTTTCCAGAGAATTTTTTTCTGGTGGCTATTCATATTATAATATCAGTGATAACTTTTATTAGACCTTCCATAAACAAGTCTATTCTTCAGGTGAATGTGGAGAGGGAAACTACATTGTCTAAAGATGTCCTCTGGAATCTTTCTAGCCCTTTGTTCCAAATCAGTCCATGGTAAAGAAATGGGGAAGCAAGAAGTGGAGTTAATGGATTTGGGGTTGAAAACAGGAATTTAATTGTTGATTAAAATTGTGCAGATATTTGAGGCTCCAAGAAACTCTGGATACCTTATGACTAGATATATGCTTCTTCTCGATGTGTTTTATGAAATGACTCTTCAAGACTTGGCAGTTTTCACCTTTACTGTAGCTGAATTCTACCCACTTGCTGTTTTGACTTCTTGCCTGGCTCTTGTGTTTGCTTCAATCCTAACAAACTAGAACTGGAATTGGAGAGGGTTGGTGGGCAAGACACCTGCGGGCCAAGTGGACCCCAGAGCACATTTCACACAGATGCCATGCTTTGTCTTGATTCTCTTCTTTGCAAAAAAAACAAAAAACAAAACAAAACAACAACAACAAAAAAAAAATGGGGGGAAAAGAAAAAGCTTGTGTATCCTTGCTTGGCCTCTTTAGGAAATTATCAGGTTTAGTATCAGTCTTGAAATCTATAACCATAAATTGCAAGTTACAGTAGATTCTGAGCTTATGTCATTATTACCAGACTCCCATCTTTGGTTCTTGATGGTTCGTGTTAAAATTTGCTTTCTGCAAACATTTGGCTTAAGGAAGAGGTTTTGCTCATAAGACTCTCTGACTACCAGAATAGATAAGGTATTGCAGCTTGATCTTTAATGGTGAAGTAAAATTTGGAAAATGTACACAATTTAAATTGTTACCTCTAAACTAGGTAAAACAGCATATAGAAAATACTTTACCTCATCAAGTCAATGTGTAAGTAAATGAAGAACTTCGCATAGATAATGAAATGTTTTTAAAACTAAAGATTGTCCACATTTCTTAAGTTTAGATTAAGTCTATTTGATGAATGAATCTGTCTCCTTACCCTCATTCCTGCCATGTTCACCTCGAAACTTCATTAATTTCTGTATAAATGTATTAAAGAGAAACCTTTTTGTTCTTTTTTTTGTTTGGCCTTTGTTTGGCCTCCTTTTACCTGCACGCATTAATTAAGGGGCAGTATGAATGAAGAGTGGGAATTTGTGGCCTTTTTGTTCACAGAAATAATGGTTAATCTCTTCAGCTTTGTCCACTTTATGACTTTGCTTTTTTCATTCACTTAACAATCTACAGCTAGCCAGTTAAGCATAATGCAGCTTGTACTCACTGTGGTAACAGTAAGATCAACAACTCTGTTTCCTTCCTTGAATAAACTTTCAAAGTTCTTTTTTGACGTAGGTTTGGAAGAGGCCATAAAAACTAGAGGGAAAGATGCCAAAGAATCTCTCTAAGTAGCTGGTAGACAGATGCACATCCATATGACCAAATACAAACATGGTTTTGAAAAGGAAGATGTGAAATTTGAATTGAAACATTTGGTCAGAATCTACTTTGCCTTAGTTCAGAATCTACTTTGACTTAGTTCAGAAGGAAATAGATTCTAAATCTGAAAAGTAAGAAAAAATATCTGGATTTCTAATCACTCTCAGACCCTGGACCAAATGAATCTTGTAGGCACAAGTATATCTTCAGTACAGCAAAGTGAATGTTTTCTTGGTGTAATTCTTAGAGCTACTTAGCATTTATTCGATGTATCCTTTAGTTGTCTTAATCAGGGGGTTTTAAAGTGAGAAAGAAGATAGGCTGGTTCTAGTCAACCTTCTGTCCTTCCTGAATTTCATCACTCTCTCTTCCTCTGGAAAAGAATAAAAGAAGAAAGGAGTTTTAGGTGCTCAGAAGCGGTGGGGGGAAGCTGAAGCCTTCTCCCTCATCATCGGATTCTTTTATTTTGTCCTATAACAAATTCTTGGTTGCCCCTGAGTATCACTCAGAGAACAGTGGTCCAGTTAAATCTTTCAGTTATTTAGCTATTTCTCTCTTTTACATTGCTTCATTGGGGTTTTGTTTATCCACTGAGAATAACAAGTATATGTTAATCACCTACAGTTTGTTCTCAGCACTTGGAGATAGAAAACACATAGAAGATGCATTTCTGCTCTTGAAACATTTGTAATTTATTTATTTATTTTATTTGTAATTTATTTGTAGGAATGAGGCTTTTGATATGAATAAACTAGAAAGCATTTTTGAAAGAATCCAATAGGAGTGAAGTGCTTATTAAACTAAAGCATGAGCCTAGCCAGCACCCTTCTCAGAAGCCAGAGGGCTCTTTAGCCTCCAGTGTGACCACTGGAGCTATGTGGAGAAAGTTCTGGTCTTTTTTCATATGCCTTCATAATTTTGGTCCTACTTGAGCTACTCAGGGACCTATGAAGAGAGACAGGTATTCTGTAGTTTTACAGATGAGAAAACTGGGGCAAAAAAAGCACCTAGTAACTTGTTCAAGAGTAGATGGTGCTTCTTAATTTTGAAGTGTGTTATTACATTCTCCCAAAGTTGAGATGCCCTGAGATTCACAGCTGGCTTTGAAGCCAACTGCCTGTGGTTTTGGTTGATGGAGATCCCCAGGTCTGGCCTAAACACTGTAGTCTATGAAATGAAACTCAGCAATCTTTTTGTTTTGATTTTCCATGAATCTTAAAAGAATGTAACTACAAATGCTATATTCAGAGAGAGATTCAAAGAAGGCTCTAAATTTCTCAGAGAGGGTATTTATGTTAATACTTATCATGGCAACCTAACATTAGTTAGCTTTCAAGTTTTCAGTCTTCATAAATAATAGATCAGGCTTTTATTTTACCATTTTTAAAAAAGGTTTTATTTATTTGAGAGTGAGAGAGCATGTATGTGCGTGTGCACAAGCTGTGGGGAGGAATGGTGGGAGAGGGAGAAACAGACTCCCCCCTGAATGGGGAGCCCAACCCAGGCCTGATCCCATCCCAGAATCCAAGATCATGACCTGAGCCAAAGTCAAATGCTTAACTGACAGAGCCACACAGGCTTCCTGATTTTAACATTTTTAGTGGAATTAAACTGAAGTATCCGATTAGTGAGCTAGATTTTGACTTTTTTTCAATGGGTTTTAGGGAAAATGTATTGTGTTTGAAATCTTTCTTAGGCTTTAGTTATCTTTTAGAAGAAACACCGTAGTTTTAACATGGCAGGTTGCTGGCTATGGATACCTATGCATCTGTTCACTTCCTCTTCCCTATAGAACGGAAGTGCTATTATTTAACAATTCAAATGCTTGTCTTGATATCACAAACTTTAGATTTCTCATATTTTGGAGTACTCTTTGATGAAGTCTCACTCTCCTGGCAGCTTTCATGTTCCCTCTGTACTTTATTAGACAGCATTTCCTGGAATTTGGAATCCCATTTTTCTTGGCATTTTAGTGGGCAGCTTATGCACTCAAGGCATCACCTAAGTACCAGCAACACGTTCTTGACTGAATAATGATGTATGTAGAATGTTACTTTTTTTGCCTTATAAATGGATAGCAATTTACACAGCTGTGGATGTGGGATGTTTCAATCCCAGACCATGTTGTAAGAAAAATTGAATGACAGTGAGCAAAACAGCAGTAATTATAAAACTAATTACTAAATGCTGATGATGCCCATAGGCTTTGCATAACTAAAATTAGAAAAGGAAATTGCTTTCGGCTTCAGAGAGGCAACATGCTAGTTATTTCACTGTTTCACTCAAAATGGAGGGTAGTATATAAAGTTCAATCAGGAAAATATACATGCATACATATCTATAGATTTGCATATACATATATTTCTCTATGTTGAAATGTTATTCACTCTATCTTACAATTTTATTTATAGAACTTTATGCATAGATATTTACATAAAGAAGATAAGTATATTAAAATATTTGAATGCAGTATATATACTGTGCATTTTGCATACACTATAATTACAACATTAAAATGCATATCTTTACAATATATTTATACATGTTAGGTTTCCCTCATGTACATTTTCACAGCAGAATGTAGTGTACATTTCCACCCTTGCAAAAAGAATCTAATCTTGTGAATTCATAGCACATTCTTCAAAATGAAATACCAAAAAATTAAAACATTGATCAGCTCATAGAAAATGAATTATCATGTTTTGAGAAGACAAATGATTGATAAATCAGCAGTCTGTAAGGCATACCTTTGTTCATGTTCAATTTGGAGCTAAGAAATATTTGATATTAACCCCACAGAAATTACTGAAATTGTAAACCTATTACCTACAGACCCCAGACAATTCTGGAATTATAAATGCTAGAGCCAATACAGATAATACTCAAGTAGGAAGTACGGCAAAGTGAATTATGTCAGCATGCATATAAATGGAAAATGATTTAATGAGCTAAAAATGTGAATATTTTATTGAAAATGTTTTCTTGTTCCTTACAATTAGTTGATTTCTATTTCTATCCTCTCTGTAGTCCTGCAGACAAATGTTATAAAACACAAACTCTCCTGAATAAACTATTAATGGTTATGTTTAAGTTTCAGATTAAATAGATCATGGATCAGGAAGATGAATCATTGTTGATACAGAGGGAAAATGAATCCTGCATTTAAAAACTCAAGTAGTTTGAATGACCTAAAAATGTAACGTTTTATTTAATTTTCTGCCACATGTTATTTCAAAAGTCCAAAGAAATTAAAATGACAAAAGATGATACTGTCTGTAGACATATATTATTGAAATGAAATCCAAGTATAATTGAATCAAGGCTGTAATGAAATTCTTCGTGTAACTTTTACCTAGTGGGGCAGCGCAATGAGTTAGTTCTTCCCATTTGTGTTAGTGAATTTAGTAATTAGCTCTTTTACTAAGGCAAATGGTCTAATAATGGGGGAATAAATCACAGAATGGCATATAAAATGAATATGGAAAGTCTTGCTTCATGTGTAATGTCTGCTAACGTAGTCAGCTGTAACTAATACGTATACAAGTTGGGGTAAAGTCTCAACTTTCACAAGTTATACAAGGTCCCAAGAGTCATAACAAATCCTTGCTGCTCATCAGATGTCCTTCAGATGTGAGGCAATGTCAGTCGTGAGAGTAACTATGAGATCAAGAATTCAGATAGCTCAGGGTGAACTAAAGTGTTAGTAATAGGTTTATATCTGTAAAAAAAAAAATGGCATATATGTTTGGCCTCACACGGATTACTTTCTGGTTTGTTCTTCTTGAGGCTAATGAGGGGAGAAGTTAGAGTACTTCTCATGGTGTTGATGCTGAGAAATACAGGTTTTTCTTTGAAGTAAGTGACATGGGGGAGTTTCAGGAGAAGGAAGGGATGTCCAGATAGAAAGAGAGAAGGTATGAGCTTATAGAGAACCAATTTATCCATCGATTTCACATGTAATTACTGTATGCCAGGCTTGCCATCATCTTGAGGAAAAACAAAAACTTATCTCTAGGCAATGTTTGAACTCAAAATTTGGTCATTTTATGTGTGAATAGAATTTTACTAGAAGAGAGATAACAACAAAACCATTTTTTCCAAGGCTCTATGTTCAAAACTCATTGTCATTTAACTCATTAGAAAACACGCAGTGTCCTGTGGGGTACTGTTTTTATCAACCAGTACCAGCAGGCAAGCCTTGCTTACAGACAAGTTCATTTTCTACAAATTTTCTGTCATGTTTCACCTTGGTAATCTCCATCTCATGTGTGCAAAAAGAAACAATTTATTTTCAACACTTGAGGGATATAGAACATCTGACTGCTGTCATAACCTATTGTTTTTAACATAAACATTATAGCTGCATTTGCCTTGAAATATTTGCCCATGATTGCGTAAATCTGAGCCAGGTACAGGAGTGTCACCTTGTGCTCTCCAGCATCAAAATTGAGGCCTTTCGCCTAGGAAGTGCAATTTGCTCCCTTCACAAGCATTTACTTTAACAAAATTAGAAATAGATTTCCTTTTCATAATTGAGTTAAACAGTGCAGTAACTGAAGAAAAACTTATGAGAGAACGCATTGCTTTTAACCATAGCATATAGAACCCCTCAAATGTGGCTAAGGGTCTACTATATTCTCCTTTATCAAAAGATGGTTGATTGCTTAATGGTTGAAGCACTACTAAATAGCTTATATCACATTACTGGAGAAAATGTACTTTACATCAATTGCACAATGTAATTCTTTCTGTTATTTTGGTAGAATTGTTTTACCTTGCATGGAAGCATGCATCAGAGAGAGAGAGAGAGAGAGAGAGACAGAGACAGAGAAAGAGAATGATTTGATGATATTTTGTGATATACAGGATATCTAAAATATGTTATTCAGGAATTATGTTGGTTCACTTGGAAAGCTGGAGCCCTTTGCTATTTCCTCTGATTGATCATTTATGGAATAATGTAGCTTGCCACTCAATATGTATCTGGTTTAAAACCAAAATAATATTTATATTTATTAATTCCTGGCTCCATTTTGTATGCCTATTATTAGTTTTCTTTCTCATCCACCTCTAATTTTATATTTCATATGCCCCTGTCAGACTTATTAAATAATTTTTGGAGCATTGCGAGGTATATAAAAAGAATCACTGTCTAATTTCATTACATGAAATGAAGGATTCCTTTGTATTGATACCCTTGGCTATGGAATTTTCATTCATTATTGAACTAAAATAAACACTAAAAGATTTTACCCTTTTTTCTGGTTAATATTCTTTTTTGATAATCTCTGATTGACAGGGCAGCCCCGGTGGCGCAGCGGTTTGGCGCCGCCTGCAGCCTGGGGTGTGATCCTGGAGGCCCGGGATCAAGTCCCGTGTCGGGCTCCCTGCTTGGAGGGAGCTTGGAGCCTGCTTCTCCCTCTCCCTCTGCCTGTGTCTCTGCCTCTCTCTCTCTCTCTCTCTCTCTGTGTGTCTATGAATAAATAAATAAGATCTTTAAAAAAATAAATAAATAAAAATTAAAAAAAAGATAATCTCTGATTGACTGTCATAGAAATCAAGGAAACATTTATTTTTTCCTATGACTTCTCTGAGTTGATGGCTCTGCTTTTTCTCTCTTGAGAGATCTCATGGCTGCCTCCCAGCCCCAAACACACACCTTTCTGATCATTATTTTGAACTGTTTACAGCTGTACTCTAGTCTGACATCATTTTATGATCTTTTAAAGTGTTTCTGAGTACCTCTCTTAATACTTCTGCCTTTTAATTGATCAGTTGCTTTTTTAGAAGTTTTTTCCATGGGTTTGGCCTCTCCAGCCCTCTTTGTGTTCTTTTTCATTTTTATACTAATAATTACAACACTTCCCAATTAATTGCCATTTGTGAATGTAATTGATGTGTTTCCTCCCTCTCCAGACCACTAATGAAGATGTTAAAGAAGTCTTAGTGTGAGGCTCAACCTCAGCACAATTCCCCTGGACCATGGGTATATTAGAGTTTACTATAGCTTTATTTATTTTCTCTGCCTTTAAGAGACCTTCTGGTTGAGACATTTTAATTCATTTTCTAGAATTTCACAATAATGAAGCTCTGCATGAAGTGTCTGTCCAGATATATAATGCCTACTGAACTTGCTCTGATTTCTGCAGCCTAAGATCATTGGTTTACTTACATACCCGAGATTCTTGGAAGCAGCGTTTGCATCCAAGACAGTGAAAACAAAATGCTTTTGTGAATTTAATGTGTAAAATATTATCACTGGGAGATAAATTCATCTGATTTCTCCCTGTTTTGTAGTGTTGGCACAAGGGAGCTCATCAAAGGTGTTTAACACAAATAAACTGTGTAGCTGTCTTAGAAGAGAGTGTGCTTCCATTCCAGCCCAACAATATTGGGTCCACTTTCTCTATGATCAGAATATTACAAAGGGAGTGGAGAATAATTTATATCAGAGGTTCTGTGACGGAATGAAATGGAACTCTTTGAAGTATGATCTCTGAAAGCACAGCATGAAGCTCAAATAAAGTGAAGGACATTCGCTATTACAAGTAATGTCCTTAATAATCTTGTTAGTCTAGTCTCCCTCTGTACGAGACAAATGGAACATTATTGGCTTATGGGCTGTAGTAAATAATTTAGTTTCCAATATTCAGGCTGCTTTGACAGTAAATTAAAATGACATGAAAGGGGCTTGTTGAATAAAGAAAGTATCCAATCAAATTTAATTGGCATAACTAAGGCAGTAGAAATATGTTTTATAATTAAACCATGTTGTCTTGGAGCTTTATAAGCATGTATGAATCAAAATGTCAAAAATTATTCTTTGATACTGTGCATTTAAAACTTTGCATGGTGAATAGTTTCCTTAAACAAGCTTCTAGACATGCATATTGATGTAACATGAAAATAGTTTCATGTTTTAAATAATAAGTGATAAACTTCTCCATTTGTAAACCCTTGCAAGTAGCAATTCTGATAACAGACCACTTAGAACTCTCCTTTACAGGATTTTGTTTTCAAATTGATACACTAATAACTCAGAGGAAGTATAATTTTGTGCTTATATAATGGTATTTCGATGCTCAGTCTTTTGGTGAAGAAAAAAAATAGGATCCAAATTCATTGAGCAGAACAAAGAAAAGAACGAATATTGAGAATAAAAAAAGAATAATACAAGGTATATTTTGGTTTACTGGCACCTTCTCAAATTCAAGATGAATTGGATTTTCTACATTTGACAGCAAACGTGTCAAATGCTTCTGCTATAAAAGACAGGAAGCTGTGGGAATATCAGATTTTTGTATGACCACCTGTCCTATTTTTTCTTGCCTGAAAGCAGTGCATAAGTAAGTGCCTATTTGTAATAAAATTCCTAATGATGGTTCTTTCCACAACTCAGGTGCAAAATATATGGTGGTGTCTGAGTCTGCAGAGATTGCTTATAAAAACTGAAAAGGGCTTAGCGAATCATTTTTCATTCTTAGCTTTTTCCAACATTCTAGTCAAAGTATGCTAAAGATTAGAGATAGTAAGCAAGGAAGGGAGAGATGGTCAGCTACATCAACAATATTCAAAATACTAAGATCATACAAGACTTTTTCTTAGAGATTTGAGTATTATTTTCTTATCTCCTGATAACTTTTCAAGGAATATTTTTTAGCTAATAGTCGTTCTATTTTCTAGATGAGACCCAAATCTAAGGAGTTTTCTCAGAGATAATATAGTTTTTGTTTACATTGCTCCAAGATAGCTCTAAGGCAATATGCTACAAACATAGTTTCTCTAATATTTTTGTTCTTTGTGCAATGCTGAAGCATCAGATGATGTGGAAATGCATGATGTATTTCCTCTGGGTGAAAAAAATGACCCAAGTGAATATTCTTAAAATCTACTCTCTGCAGTTTATATTCTCCTCTACTTTGAAGACTTGAAAACTTTAAGCACATTTTGATTAAAATTTTGACATAGGAACAAATTAAGAAGGCTGGTTTTTTTTCTTTCATTTTTTTTTCTTAGGGTTGATCAGGTAACCTCTATAGACCTGCAAAGGATAAATGCTCATTTTTCTTTCTCTCTCTTTTAAACCATGTAACTGGCAAAAATTATTACTAACAGACTGTTGTATGTGCCACAGTGACCTCAAAGGAGAAAAATAAATGAATGACTTCATCATGAAAGTAGAAAAGCCTCATCAGAGAACATTTCTGGAGAGAATAATGAAAACCAGGATATCTATTTAGTCATAATCATCATGTCTAAGAAGGCTATTCTCTCTTGGTAACCCTAATACATATTGAGGCTTTTTTTTTTTTTTTTGAGTAACTACTCCTTTGTTTCTTACACTTCAGTATCAGAGTCATTGGGTGGGCTTGTTAAGAGAGATTTCTGGGCCCTCCTTCCTGAGTTTTTGATTTAGCAGGTCTGGGGGGCGGGGCCCAAGAATTTCCATTTTTAACTGACATCCAGGTGATGCTGATGTTGCTGGGCAGAAACACTGAAAAACATTCACTCATACTATAAACATGCAATTATTAATCTTCTCCTGTGGACTAGGAATTGAAGGTCTGCCTCTGCCATCAAGGAGCTGATGGTCTGTCCTCTGGGAGGCTGGCACTCTGTATGGACTTTAAGTTAAACACAAATCCTACCATGAGGCATAGGCTCAGAGCACCATGGCTATTCACAGTAGAGCACCTAAGAAGCTTTGGGTGTTGAGAGATGCCTTCTGGAAGATCTAAAGTTCAAGCTGAAGTCTGAAAAATGAGTTAGGAGCTTTCTAGGAGAAAAGACGTGGGGAGGAGAAAAACAGGTACTTTGAAGACAACTTGATTTTTTTTTTTAAGCTAATGATGTATCAGTATTAGCCTAAAACATCATTAATATTAGTTTTCTAAAGGGGAAAAATATTTGCCTTTAACATTTTAATTGAGCAATTACTATTTAGAAAGCAGTAAAAGAATGGGAAAGCTGCTTATCCTAGAAGGTTTCTCAGTCCAATAAACTTCACTTCTATGTAGGTTTATTTGAATTTGTACATATGAGGCAGTTGCTTTTGCACAAGGCCTTCTCTTTGGAAAATCTTTCAATTTTATTGACATCTACATTCATTTACAAAATTATCCACCAAAGCCAAATATAATCATATGAGGATTTTCATTATTCTGGGTTTGGTACCCATTGCTTTAATTTGCATTTGACTTCCTAGTTATTTGGAGGCCTATCCCTCCTACTTCTTCTAAGCTTATAGAGGGTATTTGATAAATACATTGGAAGTTTTAAAAATATTTTCTAAGTAGTATGTTTATTTTTTTTTTCTTATTCAGATCTAGAGTTGATCTAGCTTAAAAGGCATATGGTTATCTGGATTGTGTGATTCTTCTAAAAATCAAAATCTTATGATGATTGTGAAAATCCTAAGATGAGATGCCTGTAGCTCCTGCCATTTTGGACCTTACATCTTAGAGGAATAAAATGTAAAAAGAAAATCATCCTGTATTTTACCTGCAGCCATATCTTTTTTAAATACCTATTTTCTTTTGCTTCCTATAAACTCTAGTATATCGTTATCTTCTTTTTATACATGAAGTGGACCAAGAGGAGTTGACCCTGAGGCCACATGGCCACTATGTGGTACAGGCATATTAAAATACTCTATTTTGATCAGTTCAGTACTTTTTCTACTATACCACATTACTAGAGAACCTTTACCTGCTTATACTTGTTGGCCTTGCAGGCTCACAACTAAAGCCTGGACTCAGCAATGCATGAGTAAGGACTACCCTGTGCTTGTCAATTTGAGTGGGCATCCCTTCCCTGCATGGTTTCTTCTGACCTTTTTTGCCTTTGCACTTGTTTTGGAGATGAGTGAAAACCAGGATATCTATTTAGCTTTTTTTTTTTTTTTCCTTTTTGGTGTGAGGAAATTTTACTTTGACATACAAACAAATACCTAGGAGGCTATTTAAAAACCATAATTCTAGGCCAGTGGTTCCTCACCTTGGCAACGCTCTTGATTTAACTGAAAAGGTTTTAGGAAGTGAGTGTTGTGAGTCCTATTCAGAGTACCAGATTCAGAATAATGATAACTAACATTAGTAAGTCTTTTTTTTCCAAAGGTGAATTCTACCAAACATAGTAAGTCTTTATTACTGCATACCAGATTGCATTAAGTGTAATTCATGAGTTATCTCATTTAATCCTGAGGATACAGAACTAGCTGGTTAGAAGAACCACAATTCAAAATTGATTTCAGATTTTGAACACTTCACTCCTATGCTCTACATCTCTGGCCTGTGTCGGCATTCCATCCTGGTTCTTCTCCCTGCCTTCCACCTCCAACCGATATATATACCTCAGCTGCTTCTGTAATAGGGGATGTCTGTTGCCAAGATACTAGATTCCTTGAAAGAGCCTGTAGAAAAGTAGGTTATTTAAAAATGATTAATAATGGAAATTTCTACCAGGAGTAAGATATCAGATTTAAAAAAAAAAAAAGAAGAAAGAAAGAACAACATGAGATGGGTATGCTCTGTCCACCTCAGTCATTCAGGAGAAATATTCTTGAGTATTTTTTAGAGTGAAACAGGCTGTTGTGAGGACCATTATAGTTTCCTCTAAGCCCTGCCTGGGGTCTGTCAAAGTGAGGAATTTCAAATCTCTCTTATGCTCTGATGAATTTTTAAAAAATAGTTGGGGAAGTCATACCTTTCAGCTTTCTAGACAATGTACAATATCAGCACAGTCATATTTTAATTTTTAATCAATAGTAAACTTTTTTTTCTTCTGGTTGACAAATTTCCATTGCCTGTATTTTTTATCTTCAAATTTTTATTTAAATTCTGTTAGTTAATATACAGTGCAATGTGATTCCAGGAGTAGAATTCAATGATTCATCCCTTACCTAAAACACCCAGCACTCATCACAACAAGTGCCCTCCTTAATGCCCATCACCCATCTAGCCCATCCCGCCACACCCACCTTCTCTTCAGCAACCCTCAGTTTGTTCTCTATGTTTAAGAGTCAGTCTCTTTTGGTTTATTTCCCTCTTTTTTCTTTGCTCCCCCATATGTTTTGTTTCTTAGACCACATATGAGTGAAATACTTTGGTATTTGTCTTTCTCTCACTGACTTATTTTACTTAGCATGAAACATTCTGTTTCCATCCATGTTGTTGCAAATGGTAAGATTTCATTCTTTTTGATGGCTGAGTAATATTTCACCATATGTGCATGTCCCTTTAAAAACAAAAACCGGGCAGCCGGGGGTGGCTCAGCGGTTTAGTGCTGCCTTCAGCCCAGGAATTGATCCTGGGGACCTGGGATCGAGTCCCACATCAGGCTCCCTGCATGGAGCCTGCTTCTCCCACTGCTTGTGTCTCTACTTCTCTCTCTGTCTCTGTGTGTCTCATGAATAAATAAAAATAAAATCTTAAAAAAAAAAAACCTGATCTTGTCATTCAGCTGTTGTTCTTTCTCCCTGTAGCAGCTATATAGTTAGCAGGGAGGACATGAATTTGGGAGTCAGCTGACTTGAGTCAGAGCTTGGCCCTACCACTAACTGGTTTTATGACCTTGGGCAAGTTGATGAAATGCGCTAAACTTGAACTTCCCTTATCTGTGTAACTAGGACTATTCACAGCTACTGTGAGGTGGGGGAGGATGTTGCTGAAGACCACCTGGCTAACCTCAGTGGGGAGCAGCCGCATAGCACCTGCTTTGTGGGAGGAGCTCAGCTCCTTTCTTCTCTACCTGCAGAGCTTTGATTGATCTCACTGCAATATCTACTGTGATCTTGGTCTGCTCAAGTTCTAGGCTTTAGAAGATAACTTGTTCCTGGAATCATAGACTCAGTAATCTAAGATTTGCTAAATAAATCATAGGTGAAGATAGAACTTTTTTGAGCTGTGTTTGTACAAGTTTCTTTATATTCTAAAAGAAAAATGTTGAGTAAATATTTTACTGCCCATCCTTTAGCCCTCCTCATTCTTCTGATGAGATCTTTAGAAATCTTCAGAATGGTTTTTTTTCTTCCTTTACTCAAAAATAAGGAGAAGGCTCTGGGCTCATTTATTTTGAAATAGAGACATTGGTTTCCTCAAAAAAAAAAAAAATGCTGACAGTGGAAACTCTTTATGATCTTGGCGATTGCAACGTGTAATAACAGCATGACATTTTGCATTGAAACAGGTTTTCCCTCTAAATTCTTGCTACTTTTTGGGAAAATTCACTGCCAGTGGTAAAATATCTATATTCTATTATAAATTGGTCACAATTTCCAAGTGAAAAGTCATAGTCAAGCTTGAGATTAAACAAGTCCTATTCAAGTTTGAGAATAAGCAGTTTAAACTCAAACATGCTTCACTGATGAGAGAAAAGGTACATCATTATCGTAATTTGTTTTTAGAAGGACTCGTGTAGAAACTATCATTTTTAATTAAAACTTATTTGCTAAGAGCACTTTTTTTTTTATTTTGTGGAAGTTATTCTTAACGGTGAAGTGTGGGTTAGTAGGTAAGAGCTATAAAGAATATGAATTCACCTGAGTGCCTGCTCTCAAGTTCATTATGGGTCTGCAAAGACAAGCATCCCTAATCCAGAAGAATACCCTTTTCAGAATTCAGAAATGTTTAAAAAGTGGATTATATTTTCATGATGTAGTTTAGCTAACTAGACAACTTCTGTCATGGTAAAATTGTGATGAAGTCTAGATTCAATCCATGCAGGGCAAGACACATGAGCTGCAATGTGTGAAAAAATGGCCTCAAGTGATAGGTTTTTACTGAACAAAATTCACAGTGATACAACTGCTTACCTTTTCACAGTGACACTTATTAGAACTTATGAGAATCATAACAGGTAATCTTTTTCTAAAGGCAACATAACTTTGTATCAGCCACAAGATTGTGTATGCTGCTGGCAAGGTATATAGTCTGTCTTGTTTAGTCTGGACACTGCCATGTTGGTTGTCATAAAACCAATTTAAAATTCTAGCCTGTACATTACACAGTCTCATTTCTTTCCATGATTCATAATTCTAGATGTCCTAATCTTTAATGGAGGGATTTAAAACTGATTATGAAATGTATATATTTATTCCAGTGTTCATTTGAAATATACAAGTTTTTAGCCTATTTAAATTCCCTATTCAGTATTTTGCGTGGTTGAACTATGAGTATAAAAATAGTAGATTTTTTAATGCTTTTGTATAGGCTCAGGAGAGTCCTTCCTGCAATATCTAGCTGGAAAGGTAATGAACTGTAAAATATGTTGAAATGATTGGGGATTAAAAATCTCTGGTGTGTAGTGACAGTGCAATTATATTCCACAGTAAAGGTTTCTTGTATTAAGAGTAATAAATAAAACTTATTTTTTCCCACTGTGATTGGTTGTCACCACCATAATGATAGCTTTGACCTTCTTCCTTTTCAAATGTCGTTAGCCTGTGACCAAGTAGTCAGACTATAGCAAAATGCTCTGGAAACCTAAATACAAAGTGAGAATTCTCATAAACCCACAGTATTGAAATCTGAGTTACAGTAGATTCCTTTCAGAATTCTGCAAAGGCGTTGCTTTTTAAGTGTGGCGTATGTACTTTTTCCTGTTATTTGTTGACTCCTGTTTCTGGGCTTGGAACTCCTGCTTCTGGGCTCAGGTTTAGAGCACTGTCTATCTTTGAACATACATTGTGTAAGTAAATTGACCCTGCTAGCTTGCCTTCCCGAGAAGTCAAGCTCCTGAGTGGCAGTTCTCAGAAAATAAGTTAAACAAAAATTTAAATCTTTGTCTACAGACATAAAATTTTAGAAGATCAAAACCCTTCTCATCTTTACTTGGTAAGCAGGGCAAGGGATTTAAGATTATACATAAACTGTTAATTTTGCCTTTTTTCAAAGTGAAGCCATTGTCAAAATTACTTCAAAGGGTCAAACTGAAGCACATCGCATTGGCTGGCTGGTACTCATGGCCTTTAGTCCATTTTAATTCCTTTAAAAAAAAATTCATCTGAAATGTGAATGTCGTGGAATGTCTCCAGTGCCAGACTCCTGAATAGCATCGGGCCGTATTTATTCATTAGAATTATGTGCCAGTTTTGTCTCCCTTTCCTATTAAGCCCCATTTGTCTGTCTAGAAGGTCAAAGGAGCAGCTGCCTCCGGGGTGACCTCTATGCACCTCTATTGTTTTGCTCATGCAAGGGTACTAACTCTTTCCTTCTTCCTGGAGACCTGCAGGACTGTCCTTTCAAAGCTTTTACCCTTTTTTAGGTCAGGGAGCAAGAAGGACAACTGCTTACATGTTCCTGTAATCCCTGCTGCTTTAAGATACAGTTTTGACATCAATTGCAATCTGGATGACTTGATGCTTTCTCTTTAATGATCTCACCGTTCCCAAGTGCAATCAGGAAAAAAAAAAAAAAAAAAAAAAAAAAGGACACGTCATATATGCACTACTGCTTTAAGAATCTTTATGCTTTTTGAGTGGTTAGTACCCTGGGTAACTAACTGCCTTAAATTCATTCCTTCCATTGTAATGAGTTTGGAAGCAAATCTGTTCCTTGTAAGTGTAACTTTGATTGCCCCACCCCCACTTTTAATAAGAATGAGAGTTTGGTAAAGCATTTACTATAAATGAGTAGCCACTTACTCCAAATTTCTG
Organism: Canis lupus familiaris; assembly: GCF_011100685.1. Taxonomy (NCBI): domain Eukaryota; kingdom Metazoa; phylum Chordata; class Mammalia; order Carnivora; family Canidae; genus Canis; species Canis lupus. The sequence goes on from NC_049229.1 coordinate 12,402,621, forward strand.
TGAACCTAAGATAATCAGGATAAAATTCCTTTACTTTACTCGAGAACTTCGCAGTTGCACTGGGGTAGGTAGATAATGAAAGAGTGAAGCATTGAAATGTGCCTAAATAACATGCTGTTACAAGCCTTATGATAGATTTGTGTTTGACTTAACAGCTTTTGGAACCTAATAAAAAGAACTTAATTGACAATTTCTTGAAATTGCTAAGAAAACCTAGTGATGTTGGTAGGGTATAATAAGGAGTTTCTCATCACTGTCTTCAAGATTGAGCCCATACAAAAAAAACAAAACAAAAAAAAAACCAACAAAAAAAACTCAACAAAAAAAAAGGATTTATCTCTGTGGTAACTCTAAGTAATTGATATACAGACAAGGTTTGGTTCCAATTTGCCAGCAATAAAGTTGTAATAGGGTTTTCTCTGCAATTTTAGCCTTAATGTGCTCATTCCAAAGAGCGGTATTTTTCCAAGCGAACAAATAACATCAGTAAAGCTTACGATCAGTAATAGCCCCATACTCATGCTCGCATTAAACTTGTTAAATCAATTCACTAGACACTTTCTAAAGTGGACTGTCTGTTTACTTTGACTTGCACCCTATGTGGATGATCCATCAGTTGCGTTTATTTGAATGATCTTTACATTTAAAATTGGTAATTATTCATGCTTGATTGTGGTTATGAATGAGCCTATGTTTTTTCCTCTTGTTTTGTGGCTGCTCATTTTTCAGTCTTTGGTGTTTGAAGGATATGAATGTTTAGTGATACTAACTACTTGACTGGGAATATTTTTGTCTCCCCCAAAATTCATATGCGTACTTAGTTACATAAATACTGTAGATAATATCTCCCACAGTCCTCTTAACCCTTATTCAGAAGATCTTGTTATTCTTGAAACAAACATGGACACATACACACACACGTATTTATCAAAATGGGTATGGATTCTAATTGTGCTACCAAAGATAGACTATAGTCCAATGGGCACAGAAGATGTTAGACCAGGAAAAGATAGCTGGTGTTCTAGAAAACATTTTTGAGAGGTAGGCAGTCTACTAACCCTGTTTCATTTTTCACTGGAACAAGCTGAGCCTGCTACTGCACACTGCCTTTTGTCAGTAAACACAAAGAGAAATCTGAAGCCATCAATCTTCCTTATCAATACTACTCAGTGTGATTCTTTTCCTAGCCATTTTCCTTTTTCTTTTCCTATCCAGAACTTCATTTTTCTCAGTGTCCTTTCATTTTGGCTGTGAATGAGTTGAGGGTCAGGTAGGTAAAACAAAATTAATACTGTATATTTGCAGAATTGTGTATTGTTTAGGGTTTGGTGGATGTGCCTCCATATACAGAAGTCAATGGGGTGAAAAGGACATTTTCTGAATAAACTGAGTTGCCTGCTGAGGTCTGCACTGCATATGATGAGAGCCATTTTGTTGCATTGTATGGTGGAAACCATAGTTGCCTTAATGACTAGGAAGGCTATTCCTCCCTAATCTATCCAATGTGTGACTTATCTATGTCCTTAATCCATGTCTTTATTTTCCATACTTAACTGTATTTCATGGTCTTCTTTTCTTTTAAATCAGGTATGTTACACAACAAAGACATTGTCTCAGAAAAAAAATGTGAAATAAATCTTCAGTATAACCTAACAAATGGCTTTAAAAATGTATTAAATCACAACCGTATCCCCTTGCTCCAATTTAATATTGATGTTTTCTTTGATCACATGGTACAATAGTTCCATGAAGTAGTGTAGTAACAATACAAGTCTTTGACTTGCATTTAATTTATTTTTTAGATTTTATTTATTTATTCATGAAAGACACACACAGGCAGAGACATAGAGGGAGAAGCAGGCTTCCAATGGGAGCCTGATGTGGGATTCAATCCTGGGACCCCAGGATCATGACCCTTGCCAAAGTCAGATGCTGAACCACTGAGCCACTCAGGTGCTCCCTTTGACTTTCATTTCAAATTTAAATTTTAAAACTTCCCTCTGCTTTCTTCCTTATTTTAGAGGGGGACCTGGCCCAATTTCTTTTAGTCCCTGGGCTTTGAAGCACATTACAATTTGTTTGACTGTTTTTGACTATTTTGCTCTATGTCCCAGATTCATAATTAAGGAGAAAAGCTTATCGCTTAATGGGTATTCACACCTCCCTTTTTTGTAATAAATTTGTCAGGTTAATATCTACTTGTATTGTGTTTAAGCCAAGACAAGCTAGTGTGACTTATCTAGTGTCTATAAGCAAATTGCACATCCCTGTGAAATGAATGAATAACTTGCAAGGAATCAGGGGTATAGCCCATAGGGCCACATTTCTAAAAGAGAAAATTTGCTTTCCTGTTGAGTCGGCAAGTTGTTACTCATATGCAGCTTTGGCTCCTTATAGGATAATATTCAAATTAGGTAGATGGATGAAGAATTGACTCTGGTGGAACTTTTCTCCAGGTTTGAGTGGTAGGTATGGATGCATAGCGTGTATGTATCTAACAGAGGACCTAATGTATGGAATGAGTGTTCAGTGCTGGACATTTTTACGTATGTCATCTCCCTGGATTAAATATGCAAAATGACCATAATATGGTTATTCTTATTTCTCTTTAGAGATGAGGAGACTGAGAGACAGCAATAAGACAGCTTTTCTATTTAAACATAGCTAGTAACTGTAGGATCCAGAATTCAAACCTAGATCTAGCTGATTCTCAAGACTGTGATTTTTATACAGTGTTTACTCTGGGACAAGTCTGGTTTTAGTGGGCAGGTTACTTCCTATTATGAGAAGCAACTCACCACAACTGATTTCCCAGCAGTAATGAGGCTTCCTGGTTTCCATTTACAATGATTACTTTTCTGTCCTTTTTTTATGTTGTCCTCTCTGCCCCCTTTTACCTCACTTATCACTTTCTTCTTGCTAGTTTCCTCCATTGGCTCCAAATCCTAATTTTTCCTGGTTTATATCTCCATGATGAGTCATTCACTATCTTCCTTGCTCCTTGGTGTGCTTTATTTCCTCCATTTGCCTTTACATGTAAATGTTTCCCAGGTTCCTGTTCCTCTTCCACTCTTAGACTGGAGAGTCTCAGTCTTTTGAGATGTTATCTACTACCTCACTGCTCAGAGCAATTCTGTACTCCTACTCTAGTTTTCTTTCTAGAATTCCAAGTGCATATATTCAGCTCTGTTCTGTGTATTGGGCCCTGATTTACCATAGGCTTCTCAAATTCAGAATGTCTAATGGTAAACTCAGTATCCTCTAAAACCTATTTTTCCTCTTGTGTTAGTGAGCTCAGTAAAAGGAAATCACCATCCTTCTAGGCACCTGAGGAGAAACTAGGAAGTTAACTCAAGTTCTCTCTCTTGTTTAAATTCGTTGAATCTGCCCTCTGCTTTGTTTGAACCAACCATTATTTTCTCATCTGACTGGTCCTGAAGCCTAACTGGAGTCCTTGACTTCAGTCTCTCCTCTCTCCCTCCCTACTGCCTTTCCAACTTTCCATATGGCTGCCTCCATAGTCCTATTTCTAGAAAGAAAACCTATATATGTCACTTCCTCATGTAAAAGCCTCAGTAGTTTTTTTTTTCCTTTGCTTTTATAATATACAAAGAATACATGGCCTTTATAACCTGAAATCTGCTTTTCTAGTCTGTATTTTGCCACTACTCCTGTCCTCCATACACATCTTACTGCCAGACTTACCAGACTTCTTCAAGTTTAATGAATGTGCTCCTATTTCTTTTACCTCTTTCTCACTCTATTGACCAGAATGACTCAGCCTTACAGTGCCCACTGGGATACTAAGGTGATATGTCTGACAGTGCTTATCCTCATTCCCAAGACTGGGATCCTTTGTAGTCCCATACCAGTCTGAGAAATTTCTATTTCCCTATTTACTTGTCACCTTCTTCATGCCTTTTATCTCTCTATCTTCAAGGCCTCTTGTACTGCCTGGTATCCAGTAGGTGCTTGTTAAGTGAACTATATTTAATAATGGCTTAATGTTTTAGGAGAATCAGTCTTTGAGGCAACCAGTCAAAGCCATTTATAAAGCTACATAATACAATATTTTGTTTAGCTACCTCTTTGCTTTTTCTAAATAATGGAAATCAGCGACATTTTTTTCATTGGTCAAAGTCTTAGAGAAATTGTTAAGTATGAAATGATATAAAACTTGATAATACTTCATAAATGCCAAATGTATGGGAGAAAACTCATGTTGGATATTAAGTCATTGTGAAAATCTATGGAAGTCTTTTTATGGAGTATGTCAAGAGATGTTGTAATCTATCTGGAAATTTGGAGGAATTTTTACAGAAAACCAGTTGTAGATTTACCCAGTCTTTATTTCTCCCCATTTCTGGAAAAACATGGAGAATATGTTGGCCAGGAAAATTCAGAATAGGGAACATGCCAAAGGCTTGTATTAATAGGAAGTATGCTTTTGACTTTGTTCTTCTTCAGTGATAGGTATTTTCCTTTTCAACCCCAGTACACTATAGTTAACATAGGAACTTTGAAAATAACTGTTTTGGAATTGCTTAGTGCTTGTCTTTACTTTGTAATTTGGGTACTGTGTGAGCAGAATGTCTATCTAGGTTGGTTATGAGAAGATAGTCCAGCTAGTGTCGTTCATAGGTGATATCCCTAAGTATAGTGAAAATGTGGAACTATGTCTTCATCTGTGAAACCATTCCCATTTAATTAACATATCTTTTGTAAAATAAAAGAGAAGTGAACGCCCAATTTGCTTTTTTAAAGTAATGTGATAATGATCACAGTAGGAACCAGATCAACCAGACTAAAACGTTTCTGAATCATAGACTATTTGAGTTGGAGGAACTCTTGAAATAATTTTTAAAGAGTATTTTTTTTTTCAAGGCTCAGTTGCCGAGTGTGTAATCCTAGTTTTTATCCTCAATTTTGAGCCAGCCCTCTCATCCAGTGGTGTGCAGGGGAGGGACTCAGCCCCATCTGCCCCTACTGCACATAAGCACCTACAAATATGAATTTCTGAAGATGGCCTATCTTTGGTCTTGGAAGGCTGATTTCACAGTTAAAGGTCTTTGTCTCTAGCACCCTGTGTGATATCTCTCACTAGGTGCCAGCATCTAGACAAAATTCATTGAGGATGCATGGTTGACTGATTAACACGTTGCAAGAGGTTTTCATATCTATGGTTTATAAAGTCTCGGGCCAGTAAAGGGAGTTACTGTTAGTTGTATAGAAAATATGATGCCCTCAATGAGAGCTCCTTTTCAGGCCAAAAGAGTAAGTAGAAATCATTTGTTTGAGGTAAATCTGTGTTATGGAGATAGGAATAGTTTTATAGAATCACTCATAAAAGGTAGATTTCCTGTTTCTTTAAAACAAGAACTAATAGATTTATATAGGATTTGCTTGTAGGTTTCTATTTAACCATTTAACATTTGTCTGAATATAGTTAGGTAAATTTCAATGAATTTAAATCCCTTAACAACAACAACAACAACAGCAACAACAACAAAACCTTTTCCATTTTGACAAAATTGGTTTGATAAGCAGTGCATTTAATCATAGAAAAAGTTTTTCTCTTTTGGGGAGGTGAGTATAAATAAATAATTTCACTCATTTGGAAGGTATTGTAATTGTTTTGATTGATTTTGTTTTCATAAATTATGAATGGTAACAAATCCAATTTAAATCTAGGAAATGGTGAATTACCAATAATTCTACTAATTAGATTTTAAGATCTACCCCCAAGTATTATCAATTTCAGCTTGTTTGTAATTTTGTGATGAATTAGGAATAATCCAGGGAGACCCTTTCAAAACAGATTCATTTTGTTTTGCTTCATACTGACCATCAGAATTTTTTGTTTGTTTGTTTTAGAAAAACATAAGTCTGTAGGTAAATATGCTGTAATTTGCTACTGTTCAACCTGAGTGTATATGTTAACTTTATTTCCTTCGTAATCAAAATGCAATTTAATTTGGACTTAAATATTAGTTCATTACATGATACTCTTGGCTTTATTTTTTCTAGCAGGATTTTAACGTCAATTTTGTTTGTAAGGCAGGCACTCTCTAGATTGTGTTTTGAAGGAATGAGTGACATGTGAAGCAAAAATTATGGAAATCTGTGGCGGACGTCTTTCAGAGGTCATTTAGCCACTGTCTTCATATTACAGACAGGAAAGCAGATCCCTAGAAGGTAAGGAGACAGAATTGAAGGCTGGCTTGAGTTCATAGTGGATTCCTCCTGAAATGTAGTGTCAAATGGTTTGTAAGTTGGGGCTAGAGATCCTTTCAGGGTGCTAGTCTGCTTTCTCTCTTATCCTGCTGGGCACCATCCCCAAACATGACCTCTTTCCTTATGTTCTAATCCTATCTAGCTCACTCCTCCCACCCCCCCTAAGGGATGATCTTCCTCATTCCATCTCTTTCCAGGTGTTAGGCAGGACCACCTCAGGCTCCTACTTCCACACCTGTAGGTGTAGCTCTGTGTGCGCCCACCCTCACCCCTATTCTTGTTTTACCAGGTTAACCCCTGTGTTCTCCAGGTCTTGTGCCTTAGTCCCCAAGTTAGTTTCCCTCTCTTGTAATTTAGGCTTCCTGTCTCTTTTGGTTACCAGCCGCCAACACTTAACTATCTCCTTGGGCCTCAAGACAGCCCTAAAATAAAAGGCTGCTGGTGAAATATTTGTATCCAGTAAGTCTAAAGACTTAAATTTATTCCTTATTTGACTAAAAGCTGTGTCTGTATTCATGTGTGCTGATGGAGTTGCTTTTTGGCTCAAATGAAGAATGAAGTATGCCATGGGAATAGATACTTTTGGGAACGGTATAAGAAACATTTAAGTTCTCAAAATGTAAAGATGACTTATCATAATTGAAGGAGTTATTCTCATTTGCTTGTTCCCCAGAATAAAAGTATCATTTCATCTTTTAATGTTTTTTTCTTTTTTTTTTCTTTTTTTGCTATTAGACTCCAAAGGAGGAAAGCCACAATTCTTTGTCAAAGGTAGATTATATGCCAGTGGTCATGTAGGAGTCATTTTGGATTATATTTTAGTTTATTTCATTTTTTTTGGAGTGTGATAGAGACTGTGATGGATTTAGCCACATTTTTTAGGACATTCTAATTCCAACAGAAATCTGAATCCCATTTTGATTGGCACTTCTTGAGAGTAGCAAAGCAAATTGAGAACAATCAGTTCTGTGTTTTTATTGTTGCTCCTATTATGATACTTTGGGAATCAAGATGGTTGAACCAACTGGTTAAATAGTATGCCAAATTCTTGTAAGTAAGTTGTAGTAATTTCAAGTGGAGATGGTGCTAGGTTTTAGGACTAGCTTTTCTACTTGGCTCTTTGTCATTCCTCTCTGGGTAAAATGAATGTAGGTAGGACTATGATAAACTGAAAATAGAAAACTTCCCAAGTAGTTGATTAAAATTGTACTATGCACTAATGTGTGAAATGTATACAGTGAATTACTTCAATGTTGTGAGTCTTCATACGACCTGATCTAGTCAAAACATGGTATGTTCATTGTATCTTCTTCTCATCCTAGACCTTTATAGGTAGGTCATCCTTGCTTTTCCTCTCTACTTCACTGAGCATCTTCCCTGTCTTGTGTGAATGAAGGAAATACTCTCCTTTCTTTCTCTTTAAATGTCTCCAGTTCTGTTACATTCAGCAAAGGATGGCCTGAAGTTTGGGATTGGATTTTTTCTGTCAGCTCATGGTAAATCCTGTCTTTCAATCTCCTGACTCAGAGTTTGAGCTTCATTGTTCGTAGTTCAGTTTCTCCTAGACACCAATTCCAATTTTATCTCCTGTTCTTCCATTTCATTTTTTTTTTACCTTGTTGAAGGGAGTACAATAAAAAGTGACAAGGACCACTCATTCCTAGTGTTCCAATTCATAAAGTGGTGCTCAAATTAAACTACCCACCAGATCTTTGTCTTACCAATGGAATAGAAATACAATTTTTACTTACATAATTTTACTTTAAAAAAATCCATAATTGCTTCTCTTTATTCCTGCTAGCTCTTAAACAGATGAAATAGGCAAAACACAGCATGAATTATAACCTTAGTTACTATTCCCAGTCATTCTGGTAATTCATGTTAAGGAACACATGTGCTAGGCAACACTCATGAGATGTTTGGGGGGTGGTGGGGGGAGGATAAATATTGTAAATGTAAATGGTATAAAAAATAGTATTCTTATTCTTTTTATTTTTAAAGGGAAGAGTTACACTGAAGTGGGAAGGAGTAAGTTAGATTATGAAATCTTGTCTAATGAGTTTTAATGTTAGAATGATCTGTTAATGATGATTCTCAAAATGTCATGGCAGATTCGTAGTGCTAGTGATGAATGTTAAAAAAAAAACCCTCACTTTTTAATAAAGTTTTTATTTATTTTGGGAGAGAGAAAGAGCATGAGAGAGAGCAGCAGGAGGAGCAGGAGAGGGAGAAGCAGTCTCCTTGCTGAGCAGGGAGTCTGTCTGAGATCATAATCTGAGCTAAAGGCAGAAGCTTAAAAAAAATAAAAATTAAAAAAAAAAAGGCAGAAGCTTCACCAACTGAGCCATCCAGGTGCCCCCAAAATAAAAAGTTTATAATCAGATAAAACCCAGTTTAACTATATTTATGTATTGATTTTAAACTACTAGGATAAATAATAAACTGCTCTTTAATTGTAAATAAAAAACTTAAAAAATATATAAACAGTAGCAGCTTAGCCATGAAACCAAGGATGAATCTGATGGAGTTGGTGAGATATAGGAGTAAAGGAAGAGGAAGCACTGATAAGGGAGCCTCCACACAGGGACACAGAGCCACTGAACCGAATGGGTCACATAGTCTGAAAACCGAAAGCCTATATTGCATGCACGGTTATTTTGTTGGCCCTGGGAACCTAAGTGTGTGGCCATCTTCGTTGTATATAAATTATTTCCAAAGACTAGTATCTGACTTCCACATCTCTTTATCCCAAACACAGCTTTTCCCTATGGAAAATAACCTTACTTCTTTTATTATGTGATGAGATTCTTAGATCCTTAGTTTGTACCTTGAGAGACTGAACTTAGATTTTCGAACATCTGTTTATGATTTGTTGGCATGTACTTAAATGAGCTAAACAAATCTTTAAGAGAAGAAATCATTTCTACCTGTTCAACTTTTTTTTACCGGGGCGGGGAAGGGAGGGTCACCAGACAAGGTTAAGATCAGCCAATATTCAGATTGCTCTCATTATTCTAAATTACTATTCAAATCCCCATCTTGCCCTAAAGTAATGATAGGCCTGACCATACACTAGTATATTGAGCAGCAGAACTCAAACTAAGTTTATCTTTTCTCCTAAGTTAAATCACTGCTTCAGTTTTCTACTATTCTTTCAATCTCTTAGACTCTAAATTTGAGAATCATCATTAACATCACTCTCTGTAACATTTAAACCTTTGAATCGATATTTTACCTACATTCAGTTTCAGATTTATTCTCTGTTTCTGACCAATAACAGTTTGTCTTGGCCCTCCTATCTGTACATACTAAATACTCATCTAATCTCTCTAATTCTCCCTCCTTCCTGACCACCTCCTAACCAATTTCCATTTTGAGGTGTGAAGAGTGGTGAAGGTAGAGGTGTCCTTTTACATTTCAGATACCCACAGCTGCTACATTTTCCTATTGAGTGAAGCCAGTTCATGTATACTTAGAGGATAACCCTGCATTTGTATATATCCATATAGCCCTTTAAAGTTTTAAGTGTGTGATGCCTGGTGTTGACCGTCTGCCTTTGGCTCTCAGGCTGTGATCCTGGAGTCCCGGGATCAAGTCCCACATTGGGTTTCCTGCATGGAGCCGCCTTCCTCTCTCTGCCTATGTCTCTGCCTCTCTCTGTGTGTCTCTCATGAATAAATAAATAAAATATTTAAAAATAAATAAAGTTTAAGTGCTTTTTTTTAAAAAAAAAAAGAAGTATAATTGAGCTATGTTGTACTACTTTCAGGTGTACAACATGCTTTGATATTTGTATGGTTGTGAGTTGATCACCACAAGAAGTCTCTTTACCACCTGTCACCCACAAAGTTACATTTTTTCTTGTGATGAAAGCTTTTAAGATTTACTTTATAAGGGCACCTGGGTGACTCAATTACTTAAATGCCTGATTCTTGATCTCAGCTGAGATCTTGATCTCAGGATTATGAGTTCAAGCCCTCGCATTGGGCTCTATGTTGGGTGTGGAGCCTACCTTAAAAAAAATTTACTTTCTTAGCAACTTTTAAATTGGCAACAAATTTATTATTGACTGTAGACTCCTTGCTGAACATTACATCCCTATAACTTATTTAAGTGTTTTGAAACGCATTGCAGGGTAGATAGTATTATTCCTCTTTTAAACATGAAACTAGCATAGATGCATCTGCTCTCAGTCTCTATAAAACTTTCCCCATATTTCTCTTCCCATCTGGAATGGCATTCTGCCTTTCCTCTGTTTATCCCCATGCTAGCAGTTCTTCAAGATACCCCACCAAATGCTACCCCTCAGTGAAGGTTTTTCTAATTATTCTCTATAGGTAACATTCTTTATTCTTCCTTAGTTGGTTATTTTTGTTCAATAAAACATTGTATTAGTTGAATTTAATCAAATGGATTATTTATAAGAAAATCAGCTCTGTAGGCTTTTATGTTTAGATTCCCTTGTTCCTTTCTTGATGTATTTTTGTTTTGTTTGAGGGGCTTTTGGTTTGTTTGTTGGCACTCTATAAGCTATTTTAATTGTCACATTGGTGTTAGAAATTGTGACAAAAAATTATATTAGTGTCCTCTAGATTCTTAGACCAACTCTAGTTTCTCATGGTAAGATACATCCATTGCAATCTATATTTAAGACAGTAACTTCTCAAAGATGCAATTGTGCCAGTAAAACAATGTTTGTTTGTTTGTTTGTTTATTTGTTTGAATAGGCTCTGTGCCCAGTGTGGAGACCCCCCCAGTGTGGGGGTTGAACTCACGACCCTGAGATCAAGACCTGAGCTGAAATTGAGGGTCACTTAGCTAACTGAGTCACCCAGGCACCCCACAGAATGTTTAGTTTTATGTGTTTATTATTCACAGCCTCAATACTGCATTTAAGCATTTTACTCAGTTTAGTATAAAGTCAAAAGGTGATATTTTGACTCTTTCAGGTATTCAGAATCTAAATTTAGTTAGTAACTGGCAAGTTAACATTTCAGACCATCATAATACTAAGTTTGACATAACAGTTTTATGTGTCAAAGTAATTTTCCTCCAATATACTTTTTTCCATGTAAGAAGTTAGTTTTATTTCTATTCTAAAGTAATGGACTTTGAAATTCAGACATCATTTTATCCTACAGCAATGCTGGGAAATAGTGGTGGTATCTATCTTATTATAGGAATTCTTGGCTTGTGGGCTTAGCAACAATCATGAGGAGTTCCTGCTTGCCTTGAGAGCAAGGGGAGAAGTTTTGGAAATGTGCAGTATTTGGTAACAGGTAATGAAGCAGAAAGTTCAGCTCATCTGGAGTTGAAAATAAACTACCTGCTAGTAGTTTGACAGAGGAAAAAAGATTGGCTTTAAAAATGGCTGTGTCCTTTGCTTTGTTTTAAGCTAGACATATTCTAAAGGTCTAAGTAAAGAGAACATTTTTTAACAAGTTGAAGAAAGGCATTTTTCCTTTTAGAAAGCAGCGTTTGTTAAGACTTTCATGGTGATGGGGCACCTGTATGGCATAGTCATTAAGCATCCAATTTTTGATTTCGGCTCAGGTCATGATCTCAAAGTTGTGAGATCCAGCCCTGCTCCATTATGAGTGTGCAGTCTGCTTGAGATTCTCTTTCTCAGTCGCCCTCTGCCTCTCTACCTCTCCCTCTCTACAAACAAACAAACAAACAAATAAAAAGACCTTCACAGTGTTGATATTTGTGCCTTTCCTCCTATCATCCTAGATGTTGTAATTATAAATTAATCCTGGGAGAAGCTTTTTGCCTAATTTAGTGTTGTCTCATCATTACGCTGTAAAGACACACCTTGCTTCCTAAGCCAAGAAATATAAGTGCAGTCAGTACAATTTCTCTTTTTATACTATTGTTTTAGATTTCCTTCAAGTTTAATATAGAACCAGATGGATTACATGCAGAGCATGGTAAAGTTGATTGATTGAGCAGCTTGCCAAGACCTAAAAGGTCATATTTTCACCTTGATTCATTGAAATTAGGTAGACACACAACTTAAGTGATTTCAATCAAATCATGGTGAAATGCTAAAATTGTTACCTTGGACATATTTAATAACAGTAAAACATTGCCCATTTTCACTTTGCCACAATCATTCATGGCATTTTGTTAGATTTTTTTTTTTTAAATTTACAGATTCATCAACTCAATGAAGATGTTCTCTTAATTTGTAAGGGAAATATCCTGAGGAAACCAAAACAAAAATTTTAGTTTTTAAATGGAAAGAATGGAGTGTGGTTTGTTAAAAATTGATTCGAGAAGGTAACTAATTTGAGAATGACATAATCCAGATGAGAGAGCTGTTTTTAAAGAAAATAAACCAGAACACTTGGATTTAACATTGTACACTGTGATGTGTGGATTATTAATGGCACACACACACACACCTATGATTTAACTAGGTTTTACTAGAAGAGGTAGATTTAATTAGAGGAGTTAATGTCTGAAAAGGTAATAGGAATATTTGAGAAATGGATGAAATTCGTCTTGTGGAACTCCCTCTGCTGAGATGCTGCCTCGCTTCCGTTTAGCAAATTCCTTTCACACAAGAAGCATGAATGATAGAAGGTGCTCAACAAACGTTCATTTCCGTCTTTTACCTTTCTAGCCTTCATGCACAACAGCAGCCTTCCCTCATGAGTGCCCATGTCATAGGATTCTCTGGTCTGCTTTCTTGGAGAATCTCTCAGAGGCCCAAGGTCTAAGACCTCCAACTACAGTAGCCTAGTTCCGACTTCTGTTATTCTTTCCTTGTGCCTAGCGTGTCTCCATGAGTTTCTCTCAGTTGATTGGTCATATTTCTTGAGTTAATATGGCAAAGAGCATCGGGGAATGGCAGACTAAGAGCCACTTCCATAACCATAGCAACCACCACCAATGGGGAGCACTGTATGGACCTCTGGTGGTTCCTAGAAACAGGCTCTTCTCTACTGTCTATTTCAAAGGAGTCACTCTGATGCGGAAGATGTTCACTCAACCTAGTCCTGTGGCCAGCATATTTAAGGGGAAGGAGGTAACAAGGGCCATCTCTACTCAGATGCTGGGATTAGCCTAACAGTTCTGGTTTCTGAAGTATAATCCAAAGATTCTGCCAGTGGACTCTTTGGCCTTCTTTCAAAGAAGTATAAAGCAGATTTAATAAGTATGGGACTTGACACTATTTACTTCTCAATTTAGTAATAGTGTGAACTCCTCTCTAAGTTTTCTTAGGAAATCTTAATCTCTTCATTTCTACAGTATCGTCTTCTTCCTTTGGATATGGCAATTTTTTAAATATGGTAACAAATTTTACCTTTTCTGTGATATTTGCTAAGAGTAAGGTATTTAATTTTTTTATAATAGCAAATAGAGTACAATCAAACATTTAATATACCAGCCTTTGTTTTAGGTGCTGTACCTGTGTTCACTCACACATTCTCACAGCAGTCCTAGTAAGGAAGTACTGTTTTCTTCACTTGAGAAAAGTGAGGTACAGAGAGTAATGACTCACCCAGAGTAAATCGTGGAGCCATGCCAACCCGAGCAGTATGACTATGCAGCTCAAGTCTGTTATATTCTATAGGTGTCTTTATTTTTTTCCCTACTTGAAGTATGGGAAGTATGAAAAGTAGACTGTATATTGGCTCTCTGATGGTCTGTCATTAGATTATGTTGGTTGACACTCCGAATTATTTCCTTTATTGATGGCATTTCAAAGAGTATTGCATTTTAGAGATACATAGATACATGCACACTTGTATATTAGTGCGTACCTTAAAGTATAGTATGTCAGAAACTAACATTGGGGAATTACAACAATGTAATACCTTTTCTGAGAAGTCATTGCATTTCCCATTCCTGAAGTTCATTTTTAAAGCATTTGAAATTAAAGAGGCCTACCTGCCTAAAACAATGTGAAAGATGAGGTAACTACATAGTCTCTTTCTTTTTATATCTGATAAAGCAGCAGTGACAGGATATGTTTTAATTTGTGGACATCAGGGCCATTTCAACAACTTTGAATACCTGAAAAACAAGAATTGCTAGGTTCAAATTGCCCCTCTTCACTTTTAAAAATATGTATGTATATTTTTATACATACATGTATGTATATGTATTTTAGGAGTCTAGAATAGAATAATTCAGACTGAGGGGAGAATCCGTCTAGGTTCTAAGTCCTATACCAAAACCTTCCTGTAAGAGTCCCCAACACTAAGCCAAAAGTGAGTTTCCACTTCAGATAGAATTGCCATTTTATAGCTTCAGAAAAATGCAGAGGTGAAATAATAACTATTAAAAAAAAAAACTTTGCAGTATAATGACTGCCTGCCATGGATCTGATATGTTGCTGTGTCTCTTCTATACATCTGGCTCAGTCACCTCATTTTACAGATGAGATGAGAAAACTGAGGCTTATAGAGGTTAAGTGATTTGATCAAGGTTGTTTAGCCAATGCCTGGCCAACATCTATCTAGACCCTTTATCTCCCAATCTAATGTGGTTTTGAAGGACTCCCCAAGGAAGTCAACTCTTTCTGCAGAGCACTGTTAATGGAATCTCCTGTGTTACAGACTCTTAGTACTTTAGCCACTACAGATATATGCATTCCTATTCTGGGTATTGTCAACACTTCTTATTGATCACGTTTAGAGATAAATATTAGAGGGCTGTTAAGAGAGTTAGTGGGTTTAAAAATTTCTTTCATTTTCTGTCCAAAAGAGACATATTTGTAATATCTGACTTAGGAAGCTAAAGAATTGTTTGGGATGGGTAATTGCCAGCTTGACATTTGTTGTTATGACTTTGTCATTTTTACCCTGTAGTTTATGAAATCTGCTATTGTATATTGCCCAAAGGCTTTAAAAAATCAATGGTTGCATTTTAAAGCATATAGAATAAAATAAATTAAATGCCACAATTCACATTGTATAATTTTAAGACTTTGGGGAATCTGAGCATACCAAGGTCAGGCTATTCCTGGGGTATTAAGAATACTAGAAGATATTGCTTCCAGCTCATTGTACTTTCTATATATTTTATGGTGTGAATTTTACTACATAAATGTACAAATGAGAATATATCAAGCGAATATATACAGATAGAAGATTTTTTAAATTTAATGTGCTGAGGTAGTATCACCAACATTTAAGGGTCTTGACTTATGAGAGGCCTATAGACATCTGTTGTCCTTTCTGTCATCTCATCAAAATGTAGAAAAGAGAATTAAGAATAGGGAGGAGCTATGTTTGTTAGAGTTGAAAGATTTTTGTAGGCACTCCAAATGCTTATGAAATCTCAACCATGAAATTAAGCTTTTTTTATATGCCTTTATAATATAAGCCAACATTCTTCTGCATGAAGGCAAAATAGAATTTATTGACATTTTCTATTGGAGTTTGTCTCACTAAATAAAAATTTTCAAAATAATTCAAGATGGAAATAATTTAAGACACATTTAAAATATCTAAATGATTATTTTCCACTGACTATATCGTAACCACCCTAAACTGGATTACAGGTTTCCAAAGGCCAAAATCTGCATGTAAAATTTATTTTAATGCTGCAAAACACTACACCCAGGGTTGAGCATGCACATGGGAGTGCTAATGATGCACATTGACATGAGGTGAGCAAACTTTTGTTTTACAATTCTTGGTCACTCTACACCTATATGATCTAGAGCCATTCTTACTCCTTACTTTCTTTCATGGTTATCAGGAATTTAGCATTTATTTATTCAAAAAGTTGTGTTTTACTTCCTAGTGTGTGGCTGAGATACCATAAAAAATTTCAAACATGACTCAAAAAAAAAATTTAAGGGGCACCTGAATGGCTTAGTCGGTTGGGTGTCTGGCTCTTGGTTTCAGCTCAGATCATGATCCCATGGGTGGTGAGAATTGAGCCTCCCCACAGTGTAGGACTCTGTGCTCAGCAGGGAGTCTGCTTGAAGATTCTCTCCCTCTGCCTCTCCACCCAGTCCCTCTCTCTTTGAAATAAATACATTAAAAAAAATTTTTTTTTGAACATGACTCAATATTCTTAATGGTTCTTTTCTCTAGCTGCTAAGCTTCTGAATGCCTGGGAATAAGAGACTTGCCCAAAGACATATGTATCTTATGTGAACTTGGCCCAGATGATTTAAACTCCCAGTGACTTTTGTAAATTTTATACATTCTCTTCCTTGTCCAAGAGACAAGTGTCCCTGACGTAACCTGTTGCCAGCCATGAGACAACCCCAAGTTTTAGAATCCATTTGTCTCATTGGTTCTTTTCTTTCTGTCTTTCTTTTCATGTAGTTCTTTTTTTCTCACCTTTATTGAGTTAAAATTGACAAAATTGTAAGATTTAAAGTGTGTACAATGCAGTCATTTGATATACATTGCAAAAGGATTCCTCCCATTGAATTACCACATCTGTCACCTCACATATTTACATCATATGTTGTGCAAGTGTGTGTGTGTGAGAGTTCTACTCTCAATTCCATTTTACAAAACAGTGTCAACAACTATAGTCACAATGTATTTTAGATCCTCAGACCTTATTTATCCTATAACTGAAAGTTTGTACACTTTTACCAACCTCTCTATTTTCTCCACTCCCAGCCCCTTTCCTATTCTCCATTTCTTATAAATTTGATCTTTTTAAAGATTCTACATATAAGTGACACCATGCAGTATTTGTCTTTCTCTGTGTGGCTTGTTTCATTTAGTATAATGCTCTCCAGTTTGTCATAAATCACAGATTTTTATTTTTTTAAAAGCTGAATACTATTCTGGTGTGTGTGTGTGTGTGAGAGAGAGAGAGAGAGTGAGAGAGAGACATGGTTTTGAAATTCATCTGTGAGGGGACACTTAGATTGTTTCCATATCTTGGCTATTGTGAATGTTGCTATAATGCTTTTGTTGCCTTTGCTTTTGGTGTCAAATTCAAAAAATCATTGCCAAGACTGATGCCAACTGCTTACCCGCTGTGTCATCCTCTAGGCATTTTATGGTTTCAGGTCTTATATTCACATCTTAAAACCCCCATTTTGAGTGGATTTTTGTGTATAAGATAGGGGTACAGTTTCATTTTTTTGCCATGTGGCTGTCCACCTTTCTCAGCACCCTTAATTGAACAGACTGTCTTTTCTGCATTGTATATTCTTAGCTCCTTTGCCAAAAATTAATTGACCATGTATGTATGGGCTTATTTCCAGACTTTTAAAAAATATTTATTTATTTGACACAGAGAGAGTGAGCGAGCACAAGCAGGGAAAGTAGCAGTGGGAGAGGGAGAAGCAAGCTCCCCACTGAATGGGGAGCCCCCGTTTGGGGCTTGATCCCAGGACCCCAGGATCATGATCTGAGCTGAAGGCAGATGTTCAACTGACTAAGCCACCCAGGTGCCCCCCTCCAGACTCTTGATTATAGTGCATTGATCTATGTGTCTGTTTTTATGCCAATACTGTACTGTTTTGATTACTATAGTTTTGCCATATAGTTTGAAATCAGGAAGTGGGGTGCCTCTACCTTTGTTCTTTCTCAAGATTGTTTTGGTTAACTGAGGTATTTTGTGGCTCCAAACAAATTTTAAGATTGCTTTTTCTATTTTCATGAAAAATATCATTGTAATTTGGATCGGGATTGCACTAAATCTGTAGAGCACTTTGGGTAGTGTGGGCATTTTAACAATATTAATTCTATGAACATGGAAATATTTTTCCATTTCTGTGTGTCATCTTTAATTTCTTTTATTAATATTTTGTTATTTTCAATATAGAGATATTTTACCTTCTGAAAATTTTTTTCTAAATATTCTTTTTCATGCTGTTGTTAATGGGATAATTTTCTTAATTTCTTTTTTTGATAGTTCATCATTAGAGTATAGAAATACAACTTTTTTGCATTGATTTATATCAACTTTTTATATTAAATTTTATATCCTTCAACTTTACTGAATATATTAATTCTAAGGGTTTTTTTTTTTTTTTTTTTTTTGGTGGCATTTTAAGGTTTTCCATATTTTGTGTCCTCTATAAACAGAGACCATTTTGTTTGCCTTTCTGATTTGGATGCCCTTTTTATTTTCTTGCCTAATTGCTCTGGTTAAGACTTCTAGACTATGATAAATAAAAGAGGCAAAAATGAGCATCCTTCTCTTAACCCTGATCTTAGAGGAAAAGCTTTCATTTCTTTACCACTGAGTATGTTGTTAGCTGTGGTCTTGTCATATATGGCCTTTATCGTGCTATGTTCCCTCTATACACATTTTGTTGAGAGTTTTTATCATAAAAGGGTGTTGAATTTTGTTAGATATTTTTCTGCATCTATTGAGGTATCATATGACTTTTATCCTACACTTTGTTTATATCATGCATCACATTGATTTGTGATTGTTGAACCATTTTTGTATCCCTGAAATAAATCACACCTGATCATTTTAATGTACAATTGAATTCAGTTTGCTAATTTTTGTTGAGGATTTTTGCATTCTCTTAATAGAGCTTCCATGATCTCTCCTTAGGTTAGACTCCTTCCTTCATGTATTTGTGAGATGCTATCTCTATGCATAATATTTTGTAAATAAAACTAATAATATAGTAAGACATAATTATATAAAATTATCAAGTATTTGAGGTGAGAGAAACCTTTGTTCTTATGGTTGCTTATGGTTCAGGTTATTTTCATTGTTACTTAATGGTCTTGTCTTTGATGTTTCCTTGTCATGGATTCTGTGTTTCTCTTTTGTCCTATACACACACATACACACACACATATATTTACTTTTACCTTTAAAATATAATCTCTCTTTGGTATGCAGATTTGCATCAGCTTTATTTTTCTTCTAGCTTTCCATTAGCAATTTGTCAATCAATTATGTTATGCCTATAACTGTGATGGGGCACTGTAGGAAAGCTCCCCAAATATATTTGGTGTAGTCTACCTTTGAGGAGCTCAGGAAATTGAAGAATTTTCTCTATTTTCTTCCTTTCCAGTCTAGGTCTTGGGTATTGGAAAATTAAAAGTAATTTGCATATATTTAAGTCAAAGGAGAACATTGGTAATCCCTAATGGAATATTTACTATCCTTCTGTTTCTTTCCACCCTTTATCTCCCTCTGAGAGAGAGACAGAAGGAAGTGAGGAAGTGAGGCCTTGAAAGGCCTTTGACCCTGTAGTTTACATCTGTGCTTGATGTCCTTACTGATCCCCTAAAGTGAAAGGACATGAAAGACTAATGTTTTCTTGAAGTAATGGTGGTGAACCTGGGATCTATTCCATTCACTTATCCAGTTGCCTGGCCTAGAAATGCCTAGTAAGACCCTGATATGTAAACTCCTATAAAACAGTGACTGACTTTATCTAAAATGTTCTATCATATAGCACACGGAGAAATTTCAAAATAAAAATAGCTCAAATCTGTTGAATGCTTACGGTTAGAGTTTAATGAAAGCACTTTATTTGTGTTAAAGTTTAATCCACATAAAAACCTTTTAAATTGGTATCTTATTGTTTCCTCACAAGGAAACAGAGACACGGGCCAGTTATATATCTTTCCCAGGATCTAAATCTAGTGAAGTTTCAGAGCTGGACTTTGAATTCTGTGCTCAATGGGTCTTGAGCCCACACTCTGAGCCACTGTCCTTTGAGAGGACACTAAAAATTTGGATCCAGAGATACACAAATAGATGCCTTGATTTTGAGGGTTCAAATTACTGACCTATAACATGTAGCAGTTTTAAGTTCCTGGCTCCAATAATTTATGGAAACTGTTGAAGAAAGGTGAAAAATATTTAGGCTGTTCAGAATGGATTAAGGTAAAGAAGGTGTCAGCTCATGGGCATGAGTTAAGAATGGCCTCTGATGTATAAAAGAGTCACCTCCAAAGCCAAAAAGCTTTATTCATATTTTCATGTCTTTATCATAAGGCATTAACACCTGTTAAAATGCTGCAAAATACCTTAATATATGGGGAAATAGTGTATAATAACATTCATTTAAGTAATAACTTGCAGAACTACAGAAGTTACAAAGTGTCAAAGACCTTAAAAGCAGAGGTATCTTAGGTCTGGTTCTCTGGAAGGAGACCTGAGATGGGATTCTTGTGCAAGTCATACAGAGCGTGGGTGCTCTCAGATGAAGCAAATTGAGGACAGAACAGGGGTAAGATAGCCTTAGTCTATACCTATAGGTGCTCTGGAACAAGAATTCTCCATATGGGTGAGGAAGGCGGCTAGCCTTTTGTATAGGAGTTAAATCAGTTATTGACTTGTCCCCTCTATTACTCCACTCTCCTAAACCATTGAGGGTAACCTCCCAGGCGTTGCCGCAAGACCTGACTCCCGGTAGCTGAAAATAATTATCTGAAAGTTACAGCTGTGAATAATTGGCAGCTACATTCATGGCCCCTGGGGAATGAGTGAATGATCCTATAAAGGGAAAGGTGGCAGGGTGGTATGCCAATGTCATCTACCACAAAAGAACAAAATATTGAGAGAACAGAGAAGAAGATTAATTCTACCTAATAGAGATGGAGTTTTTAGTCTTATAAATAGGGCACTCAAGAATTAAACTTAATAAAGGAGTGTGTGTGAGAGAGATTATTAAATAGAAGAAAAGTGGGGATAGATTGGGATTACCTACTTCAAAAATGGGATTTAGTATTTTAAAAGTTTAATTATATAGACTTTTATAAATCATTCATCAGAGTAAAAGTAAGTAATGTTTATTTGATGGCTAGATTAGTTACATGTTTTTTACCTCTTAAAGACTATTATTTAAAATCAGTTTTGTATCTTGTTGTTGTTTAAATAATAACTTTGTGACTCACCTATCAAGCACACAGTCATGGGTTATCATTTGACAGGCTGCTATATAATTGAGATTGTCCTTTCTGCACACATCTTAGGTCAACCAGTTTGAGAGACGAGTACCTTCCTGGAAGACATGGTAGACTGGGATAGAGGTCATTGGAAATACACCCTGGGAAGCTTTCCACCAGCCTTGTAGATAAGATGCCTAGGAAAAGATCATCTTTCCACCACACATATAGAGCTTTGAAGCACAGATACTTGTTGAAAAATATCGGATTTTAAAAATTCCTCCATTGTTTGCTAGCTCTACCATCTGGTCCCACACTTACCAGAGCACTATTAGCATAATTAAATTAGCACTTTCCGATCTCACCTTCCTCTGTGCTGGCTTGTACTGTAACTAATATATCTATTTTGGGGGACAATATTTTTGACAAGGTATTTATAAAATTGAGTTGGTGACATTCCTTATTAATTTATTGTGAAAAAAGGATGAACCCTTTAATGATCCTTAATGATTTTTCAAAGGAAAAGTAGGAAAAAAAAATCAAGCTTGTTGTTATTGCTGTGATGTTGTTCTGTTTTTTTTCTTTTTTTCCAAAACACGGATAAATTAAGTGACTGTAAATTTTCAACAACAATGAATAAGCTGATGAAGATCAAGGTGACGCCTTCAAGTGCTCATCAGATTCCAGGCTTAGGGCCAGCCTCCTTGTGTAGCACTTGTGATCTGTTTTCTCCTGCCAGAAACCATTTTTTTTTTCAATCCTATTTTGCTTAGCATCTTAGGCAAATCATTATTGGCATCATACAAATTATTTTGTAATATGATAATATTTAGCAGTTCTTTATGAGACTCAGTAGTTTGGCATTTTTTTCCCTACAAGAACACAAGCTTCTTGACCAGAATACCCATAATTATGGCTGTAGGATATTTATGACCTTTGTTACAACTACTTTGTTTGGTTAGAGCTTTAGGTTTTGTACTAGTGTCATGATCTTAGTTATCATATAGAAGGACCAAATAAGAAATGAAAGTGAGCTACATTTAATTTTTACAAGTGTTTACTTTGTTTCTTCAAATAAAACATCACTAGAATTCTGGCAGATGTGACATTGCACGAAGTGAACAGTATTCATTCAAGGCAATTACTTTGGGAAAGAGGAAAAAAAAAAGCCCTCTCAAAGATGGTGATAACTGAAAATTTCATAAAAAAATTTGAAATCACTCTACAACTTTATAAAGTAGGATTATTTCCAATTAAACTATCATCTTGACTCTAATTCCTCCTGTTACCATGGGCCAGTATTTCTAGTTTCCAATTTCTCTCCAATTAAATTACTTCTTATGTTCCTTCAATTAGTGTTGCCACTCACTAAACTCCCGTCAGTCCTCCAGTGCTGGGTTCTGACTCTCTTTTCATGCTGTTGATTTTCTCAAAGCTCACTTGGATGGGTGTTGTGCATGGGGTGCTGTGTGACTCCTTTGGGAACATTTGACCCTGTGGGTTGTCCCGTCTTCCTCCTTCCCTAAACTTCCTCAGTGTCTCTCTTCCAGGGGTTTCTGGCTTAAGTCTCCTGCTCCTTCTCCCTTACATTGGTCCTAGGCTCATCCTCTGCTGGCCTTTACTTTGGCACCTTTCCCCAGGCTTCTTTCTGATGTCTCCTATACTCCGACACAGTATATTGGAATTAAAAACTTTATAATCAGAAAAAAATAGGCTTAAATCCTAACCCTGCTACTTACTGGCTCTGTGACTTGGAGAAAGTTAAATTTTTGGAGGTCTTATTTTCTTATTTATAAATTAGAAGTTAAAATACTCTGTCCTGAACAATGGCCTGTAGAGTTAAGTGATTTTTTAAGAAAGTTATTTGCACAGTGCTGGTGTGTAGAATAAACTCATAAAAATGGTGGTTTAGGCTTTTTATCTCTCACAGGCTATGAGTTCATCAAGGCAGGAATGGTACAAGTTTTGTTCTATCTCAGCACTGGAGTAAGTGTATGGCACATAGTTGGTAACTCGCTAACTTGTTGCCAAGTGAATGACTATCCAAAGAAAAACCTTTCACTGAAATACTGAAATTTTTTCTTGGCTGTGGTAATTTCTCATCTAAACTCTAAACCTCTCTGGATCTGTATTTCTTTCCAAGCTCTGGGTCTGGATCTCTCTGGACACATCAAGGTAAACCCATCTGTGAGCCAGCTCTTTCCCCAGCCTGTACCTTCCGTCCTTGTAGTAGCTAGTGAACCAGATGCTATACTATTCTCCCCTTCTCTCTCACCCCTCCCTCGTCTAGCTGGTTCCCAAGTTCTAATTATCTTCTCCTCTCTATTTCAGACTCTGCCTGAGTTAAGACCTGCCCCTCTTCATTTGCATCCTAACTAGTTCCTTTTCTTGGAGATTTTGTGTACAGCATTACCTATGCTGTTCCTAGTGCAAGCTTTATGAAATGCGATTATCCACATGGTACAAATGAAATAACTGGAGCCTCCAACGATCCAGGGGATTGCACATACTCTGTCAGTTAGCCAGGGGGTGAGTATAAAGTTTAGGCCAGATCTCCTATTAGGCTTCCTGAGCTAATGCCTGAGCAGCATTCCATTTGACCATAATGCTTCCCCATTAAGATATAAATACCAGGAGTCCAGCAACTTTTTTTTAAGGACTGAATTTTGATGTAAGAAAAGTTGGAGGCTCCTTTTCATTATACCAGTTGAAGAAACGGAAAACACTGCACAAAATTTAAGTCCTAGAAGCACAACAGTGGCAGCGCCTGTGCAAGTTCACAGATCTGAATCATGAGTCTGCTGCTTTTCTCTTGACCCTCACCGCTTTTCTTTATTTACAAATGTGCATGTGAGAAAAAAATGCTTCTCTCTAAAGATCCAGGGGTACAAGTGAAAATAAGAATCCAGATAATAAAGTGTAGCTACAAAAGGGAGCCCACTTAGTTTGGAAAAACCATTACTGTATCAGAATGATGTATCTGCAAGTGACTTGCATGAACATATTTTATGAGCCCGCCAGCATGTTTTTTGTGGTTCCCTGCAGCAGATATTGCTCTTTTATTACTCGTTAGCCACTTAAAATCCAGCCCAATTTTAACAGTACTAAAAGAGCAAGAAAATTTATTTTAAAGAAAAAGGCTACATTCTTCTAAACCGGAGTCATAATATTAATACTTAAAATGCATAGCAACATGCTGGGAAAATGGGATAGTTATTTAGATATATTATAAAATGTAGCCCACCACTTTGATGTGATTCACTACTATTTCGCCAAACCAATTTAACAGTATCCTGTAGAGAGGGAATAGTGCAATTAAAATTAGTAACAGAGATTTTCACATGCATAGATCTAAATCAGGGTAGGTTGATAATGAATTAAGTAATTTGGCGTCCGTGTGAAGTCTAATCCGAAAGTGATGCAGCCAGGTTAGAATTCATGTTTAAGGGACCTGTCTACAATCAGCATTCTGACTCAATTGGCAGTATTCCCAGTTGTTTTTCTCCTTTTCTTCTTTACTTTTTTTTCTGTTGGCCTTTGATGAAGGAATTTAGTATGTAGTCACAATGAATTATTATAATTTGATTATTTGATCAAGGAGCCCCGTTTCAGTAAAGGCCAGATCCTTTCAAAATATAATTTCACCAATCTAATTTTTGAAAAATCAAAGCCATAAAACTACATGTGAATCTTTCGTTACTTAGATATTCTGTAACTTTTCAGTGTCCAAGCACACAGTAAAGTTATTCTGCTCTTTCTAGTAATTTCACATGAAAACAGCAACGGTGCCAGCATTGGTTTCACCCTCGTGGATTGCTGTGTATTGACGCTTGCAGTTTCTTACTTCCCATCCTGAGGCTGGCTGTGCCCGCGGCGGCGTGCAGGGTACAGGCACTGTGTATTGATGACTGCATTAGCACTAGACCTAAGATTAGTTTACGTTCATCATGTGCACACTGAAAGTAGGATTAATTTGCCCTGAGGAATTTGATAAAGAGCTATGAATGCACATTCTTATGACTTGCAAAAAGTGTTACAGACATGCCAGGGGAGTAAGGGTGGGAGTGAATGAAGTTATCACAACAATTAGAAGGAATTACTTTTTCTTCAGTTACCGTGGCTATCGGCAAGGTTAATGAACCATGTCCTCTAGACCTTACCTGAACTTGTGACCTTTTGCCAGGTCAGAATTAACCACAAAACCAAACATTTATTCAGTACCCTGATCTCCCTGCTGTGGACAATAATGTTTATTCCCAAGAATGCTATTCCAATTTTAAGGAAGTGATATGGTTTATTAGAAACCTCATGGATTTCCAAGCCAGAAGAACACTGATTCTAGGATGAATCCCAAGTTCATCATTTACTAACTCTGATATCCTAGATGAGTAACTTCTTTTTTGTTGTTGTTATTTTTGTTTGTTTTTAGATGAGCTTTATGTAGTTCCTTCATCTGTAAAATGAGTATAATAGTGGTAATTAATTTCACAGGTTTATTGTGAAGATCAGAGATAATGAACATAAAGTACTTGGCATATAGAAAGCACTTATAAATTATTATAAACATAAATTATGATGATTATTTTCTCATGCCTTACAATAAACGATAATAGGATAGCAGAATGTCTGTAAACATATAAATACTCCTCTCGTATAAAGTTTTGTTTGTTTCTTCTAAGTAGAGTTCTGGCCTTCTGAAAGAGTGTTTGGTAGAATATAAGATGCCTGTATTTGTTTATTCACTCATTACATGCTTTTGGAAAACCTACTATGTGCCAGATATTTGGGATATAGAAGTGGACATAACAAAGCCATCCATTCATCAAGCTTACATTTCTTATTGAGGAGAAAGTAGGAAAATATACTTTTTGTCAGAAAAGATAAGTGAACAGAAACACATACAATATCAATGATGAGTGCTATAAAAATGAAAGGCGGGTAAGGGAATAGGGTGTAATAGTGGGTATCATTTTAGATGGCATTCCAAGGATTCCATATCTCTCTGACAGGTAATGTTTAAGTGAGAGCCTCAGTGAAATGAGGGAGCAAGTTATATAGATCCCTGGCTAGAGAAAGAGGGAACAGCATGAAGAGCCCTCATGGGAGTGGGAAATAGATGGAATCTAGGAAAGGCAAGGAGATTGGTGGTACTGGGGGCAAATCAGAAAGGGGTGAATGGTAGGAGATGAGGTTTGCCCTATAGCTAGTGCCAGACATAGGCTTTTGGATTTTATCTAAGAAGGAAGGAAGCCATGTGGTTTATGTATACAATGGAATATTACTCAGCCATTAGAAACGACAAATACCCACCATTTGCTTCAACGTGGATGGACCTGGAGGGTATTATGCTGAGTGAAGTAAGTCAATCGGAGAAGGACAAACATTATATGGTCTCATTCATTTGGGGAATATAAATAATAGTGAAAGGGAATATAAGGGAAGGGAGAAGAAATGTGTGGGAAGTGTCAGAGAGGGAGACAGAATGTGAGGACTCCTAACTCTGGGAAACGAACTAGGGGTGGTGGAGGGGGCGGGGGGTGGGGGGTGAGTGGGTGGCGGGCACTGATGGGGGCACTTGACGGGATGAGCACTGGGTGTTATTCTGTATGTTGGCAAATTGAACACCAATAAAAAATAAATTTATTATAAAAAAAAGAAAAAAAAAAGAAGGAAGGAAGCCACCAAAGGGTTTGAGGTGGTGATACATATGATCTGAGTTATAAAAAGAATCACTCTAGTTGCTATGTAGCAAGTATACTAAGTAGGGCCAAAGTGGGAGCAGAGAAACTAGTTCAAGAGACGACTTATTGCAGAGGTGTACATGAGGGAGAAGAGTAGCCTACACTAAAGTGTCGGAGAGTAGGTAAGAAGTAATCAGAACAGAGACTGAAGGCTAAGCACAGCATGATCTGGTGATAGTTCAGCTATGAATCTAAGAGAAAGAAAGGAGTCAATACTGCTTCAAAGCTTTTGCCTGAACTATAGAGGATAGTGGTGATATATATATATATATATATATATATATATATATATATATATATATATATATAGTAGGAGAATGCATAGGTTTGGGGTGGGGAAAATCCAGAACTCCGTTTTTTACAAGTTAACATTGAAGAGCTGTCATGTCAAGACAGTTGCATGTGAGTCTGTAGCTAGGTAGGAGGTAGAGGCTGGAAGACACATTTTGGGAATTATCATTATGTATCTGATATTTACAGCTAGAGGGCTGGGGGAGGGAGCACTTAGGACTCTCCAGTGTTTACAGATCAAAATTTGATGAGGATCTAGCTGAGGGCTTTGAGAAGACCCAGACAGTGATTTGATAGGAAAACTGGGACATTATAGAGCCCGAGAAGCCAACTGACAAAAAGTATCTCAAGGATATGGGCAAAGGAGGGGGCAAAAGAAGAAAAAGAAGGATGATATGAAAGGTACAAAAAAACTTTGAAAATTATGTCAAACTATTCTAACATTTTTTCTTGCTTACCTTAATTGTATAATCTAGTGTAAATAAATGGCTCTTCATTCTCTAATTGCCTAAAAGATTGAGTATATCGCTAAAACTTGAACAACAAAGGAAGGAGAGTAAGCAAATTTCAAATTAAAGCATCCTAAATTCAGTCATTTTCAACTCAAATAGATCACACTGCATTTCAAAGGAAATGCTTTTACCTTAAAAAAATGTAAAGAAGCTCATCGTAAAATTTTAACACAAGTGCATATGTAATTTACATGAGCAGGAAGGATGTGAAGATTTCGTCTGAAGAACGGGATAGTCATAGATGTGAAAAGAATTATATACATTACAGTTAAATGAGGTCAACCCTGTGAAATAACTTTGCTGTAAATATTTCCGTGTTACTAAGTTTATTCCAGAGCAAAAGCCTAAGTGCTTCTGAAACTTCCCATTCGTCAAAACCAAGTGGAGAGTTTATTAAACAAAGATAACTGGGCCCCGCACTCAGGGTTGCTGATTCATTAGGTCTGGTTTTGGCCCAAGAATCTGCATTTCTAAAAATTCCTAGGATACCTGATGCTGGTGGCCCCTATATCACACTTCGGGAATTCATGTATAAACTACCTCCTTGGAGCAGAGGTCCTCCTTATTTTGTCTATTAAACACAATAAATAATGGACTACTTCATGTTGTTCATTTAATAATGTGCCAGGCACTGTGCTAATCACTTTGAGTTCATCATCTCATTTAAAATTCAAGACAAGACTATGAGATAGGTGTCATGTTATATGTGAGAACTGAGGTTTAAGGGGTTGAATAATTTGCCCAGAGTCATCAGCTAATGACTTATGAAGCTGGTAATAAAATTTAATGTCTGCCAGGAAATATAGTCTAGAGCTTTGCTACTCAAACTGTGGACCAACATTGGTATCATCTGAAAGCTTGTTAGAAATGCAGCATATTTCCGGCTCCATCTCAGAATTCCTAAATGAGATATTTTTTAACAAGATCTATGGATAATTCATGGGCACACTGAAGTTTGAAGACCATAGTGGTAGAGGGCTTTTGAGAATGATTCTGAACAGGTAGGCGATCAAGAAAGTAATGGGTGGAAGGAAGAGTCGAGAAAAAGCATATATGACGCTTCTGAGAGAGAAGCTTCATTAGTGGTGGTATGTTACCAACAATGGGTATCATAACCATATGTCCCATTTGCCTGGGATCATTACCTGTTTGCAACTATTTATTCTAGTGTAATTATCAACAAACCTCTTTTACTCTCAAAAGTGTTTGACTTTGGCTGATAAATTGTGTCACCCAACAAATAAAAAAATCAGAAAAAAGTAATTTTTGGAAAAATAAATGTATTTCAAACCATGGCAAGATTTGGTATGGAATATTTAAGACTTAAGCATAAATGATCTAGAATAAAAGGAAGATTGTTTATCACAGTTGGTTTTTTAATAATCATGCAAAATAGTGAAAAGATTCTTTGATAATCATGCAAAATAGTGAAAAGAGCATGTGATGAGCCTCAGAAGGACCTGGGTTTTGGTCATAATTTTGTCACTCAGATTCTGGAAAAGTCAGTGAAAGTCTCTGAATCTCTGTTTCCTTATCTACGAAATGGAAATAATAAGGTAGATTCCACTGGTCTCAGAGGCTTGCTGTGTGGATTATATGATATAATGTAATTGGAAGCATTTTAAAAGCATTAAGGAACTACACATAGTGTTACAACTAGATCAATATCATGCTGTAAAGAAAGGAAAAGTAAGGGGACAAACAGGCAAATTTTCATTGAATACAAAATGGAGATTGTTAAGGATTTAAATGAAACTATCAAAGATAACTGTTAGTAGCATAGCTAGTTTCTTTCTTCATGTGGGGGATAGCCACCCATTCTCAGTGAATTGGACCGGTAGATACTCTTCAGTGTGCTCTCTAGTTTATAATTTCAGTCATGAATTTATAAGTGAAAATATATGCTGAACTTAATATAAGACCATTAATCCATATATATAAATATATATTATAAATATCATAAATATGTGTGTGAATATATATAGACATATATATATGATTTTGTGATAAAATGTTTTAGAAATAGATTTTTAAAAATAAATTAAAAAATAACAAATAAAAATAAATTTTTATGTTTGTTTATATTGGCATAGTTCTGCATAAACCATGAAGTCATGCTTAAGGACATTTTTTCAGGTCACAATTTTCCTGGTTTCTTTGATACCCAGAGTGGTTGAGAAACGTGTCAAACAAAACTGATTAAGTGTCTTTTGAAAGTTCTCTGGCTTTACAGTGACTTATATTTATCTAATATGCTCTGTCCACAGGTACTTTAATATGACTTGTAAGCTTGACAGTGAAGGCATGTGTGCAACCAGAGTTAATTGTTTTAATCCATCGTTTGTGAGTACAGGGTAATCAAACTTGTGACTCATTTATTCTACTTCTGTGCCAATTCTAGGTACCTCTGTATTTTCTTTTCCATTGAAGGAGAGTGTTCCAAGCCTGTCAGTGTCCCAAATGTTCATATATTCCACCCAAGAATGACCAGGAAACGCAGTGCCTTATGGAAACAGTGATGCCAAAGCCAGTCCATTTGCTCGAATATATTAGAGTCCATAAAAAGCTTACTCACGGTTTAAAAACTGACTTTCTCCTTATTTCCATCTTTTGGATTGTCATTGTTTGCTCAGTTATAAAGTGGCTTGTTGACACCAAATATTTTAATAATTTGCTTCCAAGGCTTTGTGCCTATGCCTTTGAGAGGCTGGTGTAGTAATTAAACTGTCTTTTAGCTGAAATGCTTGCAAAGCGTCCAGTTCTGTGCCTGGCAGCTGGTGATGCATTATAGAGACATTGAGCTAATCGATTAAAACCGCAGAGGCATGGGAGTTGTCTGACAGCACTGTACTAGGATGAAATTAGTTGGAATTGCATGGTGAAATTAAGGGGAATGCAGCTGATTGCAGCCCTTCTGGGAGAATCCTGGGTGAGAGGGACACTGTGCGTTGATCCCTGTGTAATTAGGACAGCCATGTTTTAACAGTATTTCTAAAGTATTAAAATGGACTGGATAAATCAGCAGGGCTGCTTCCAGTGAACTTGGCATCCATCCACTGTGACTGAAATAACATGAAATTTTTCGGCTGCTAGAGAATGTGAAATTGGACTAATTGTCTTTTAACTAGTCTGCTCGACTGCTAGCCTGGAGCGGGACTGAAAAGGGAATAGGCTGGTGGGACTGAGGCTGGGGGATGGGAAACTCAGATTCATGATGATTTTTTTCAGCCCATCCGAATGGATAACACCATCCTCTATTTAGACAACTCTGATTTGAACTGTCTCATCATTAGGATCCCTTCCTAAATATTTTAAAATCCATTTTAAAGTGGGATGCTTTGAATCAAAGAATGCAGAAGTCTAACCCTGTCCCCTTGACTTACAATTACTGTTCATTCCATGCTTGAGCATCATTAGAATGGGGCGGGGGAGGATTTGGGAACTTGTAAATCACTCATCAGCTGTCCACGTGTGGCTCTGTCCCACATTCTATTCTGAGTAGGGCTCATTATGCAGAGAAGGAACATCGATACATATTACCGATTCTATGTGTCAAACAAAGGCTTGTTCCATAATTGCTGAATGTTATGACTGGTTCAGATTCACACTTTACATGTGATTAAAGAGAGAGCCAGAGAAGTGAATGCCATGTCCATGGTCACAGAGTTAGGTCACCCAGGGCTCAAGATTATTGTTCTACTGTTCATTTCATCACAGTGAGTTTCTAACACCAGGTAGTATTATTTGATTTAGTATTGTGTTTTTCTGTGGGTCCATAAATAAAAGTAGAACTTCTCTGATGCAGGCATTACTTGGAGGGAGGAAGGAATCAGAGAGAACTTGGTTTATTCTTCTCTTTTCAGTGTTATTGAAGTCAGTCAAACTTACTGAAGTATTGTCTTCTACTATCAATTTATGTTCTAGAAGGTAAAGTGTCATACACACACACACACACACACACACACAATTCAAGAATTCTCAAAGAAGCATAGGAATCATCTGACCAAATTTTTTTTTTTTTGCCTTCAAAAAGTATAGAGATGACTCTCCACAATCTATCAGAAAACCTCATATTAGACATATCATTTTGATCCACTAAACAATTTCTGGGGTTGTATTGTGTTGTGGCATTGGGTTGATTATTAAAGAGCATCAGACAGAATAGTTGGAAAAAATTAAACACTAATCATTGTGCTGACTGCAAGAAAGTTGTGATTGAAATACATCAGACTCCTTTTTTCTCAGGACCCATGGAAAAAGTTTCTGGTTCTATAAGCGGATAAAAATGCTCTGTTAAGCCGCTGGTAGGTCCCCATGTTGCAGATCATGCAAATAATGTGAAGATCAGAGTTGTGGTCTCCTTTGTCAAGTTCAGATAACTTCATGGCATATACTTTGCTAATTCAGGCCTCTCTTACCTTTTAATTTCTTATCCCTTCTCTCCTTTCTTCAGGATTATTTTTTGTTCATTTACTATATCTTCCTAAATTGTACCCATCTTTATAAACTTCTTTAATCTTTTTAAATAAAGTGTGGTATTCAAAAAAGCGCTCTTCATGTATGTTACCCATCCCAAAGTGTATCCAACAAATACTAGCAGGAAGAAAGGTACAGTGTTAAATATGCAGGTGCTAATAGTTTCCAGGATAGCTCACATATGCCCTCCTGTTTGGTTGAGTTTGTTTGTTTGTTTGTTTGTTTGTTTGAGTCATACTTGGAATGACTGAAAAAGCATCGTGTATTCATAGAGATAGTGTCTGGTTTTTTAAAAGATTTAATTCTATATAATTTCTGTGGCTTCCAGAATTATTAATGATTTCAATGTAGAGGCAGTCCCAGAAATAGGTTGTACAGAGGTGGTTAGTGCATGCCAGCAGGATACATGAGAAATATCTATACAAAACTGTAGATATTGATCACATATAATTATGATACTAATGGAAATGAATAACCTCTAGTCCCTTGATTTATAGTAACTGGTCCTCTATATTGTATACAATGCTTATTACTAGGACAAAAAATCACCAGCCAAAGATTACTTTTATATTACCTTAAAAATTATTTTTCTCAAGTATCATGATAAAGAATTATTTAGGCAAAACAAGTTCACATTGAATAATATATAACATTTATTAACACTTCCCATGTACCTGTCACTCATCCACACATGTCATGTCAATATATCATTTATAAATGACAAACATTTAATCTTCTCAGCATTCCTCTGTTGTAGCTATGAGGTCTCTCATTTTACAGATGAGAAAGCCAAGGCTTAATAAGGAGAAGTAACTTGCCCACAGGCATGTAGCTGACAAGGGTCAGGTCTGATTGTTGAGCCCATGTCATAACCACTATGCTAGTATACACTTTGGAAAGATCTAAGGAGATAGAAAATATGTGACTTCCTAATGGGCTTTCATGCACATTTCTTCAAGATTAATTAAAGGGCTTATGGAATACTCGTTTCTATTCCTAGCATAGTTCTATGGAAAGTAAAAACATACTTTAAATAAAATATCCATTTGGCACTCAGAGCAATATAAGAATCTGATTATCAGAAGTTGAGCTCAAACGGCATAGGGAGTATAAAACCAATGGTTGGTACTTGGGGCTGCCATAGTCAGATGGTTGGCTTCCTTGATGATTCCAAACATGGATGGGAGATGCTCTTTGTAGTTACTAGTCAAATGGGAACATTTATGACCATTATTTGGTTTAAGAATTAAGGAATAATTTATTGGGCATTTAAGATGACTTGGATAGTATATGGCCTGCCCCTTAGCTACTATGTAAACTATTTTCCTACTCTGATTCATCTGGATCATCCAAATGAAATCACTGGAATGGCAGATACAGCCAACAATAAACTGAAAGAGAAATAGGAACACTGTTACCCTTTGTTCCATCTCAAACATGATCTAGTGGAAAGTTCTTAAATAGGTTTCTTTCTCCTTCTTTGTTCCTGTTCCGTGCTGGGAGACTGTTCGCTCCTTCTCCAAGTCAGATTTGGGATCAATTTAAAGGCGTTAGACAGTGATTAGAATAATTCTTCTGGAATTTGGCATCAGACAAAGCATAATATCCAGTCTTCAGGATCCATTCTACCTTCTTCGAACTGAGCCTTGTATGAATTGCCTTTAGACACAAAGGAGAGGAAGGAATGGAATTTAACATTATGAATCTGCTGTTGTTCTTTAAGAATAGAATCCTTTTACGGTGGTAATCTTCAAGGCATTATAATTAAGTATTACATAAGATATTACATGGTATTAGAAGCAAGACGGAAATGAGGGAAGTCTTGCTCATCTTTGACAGAATCTTCATGGTCAAGATGGCACCTCTTCCTGCTCACATCCCTGGATACTCTCATCTGGCACATTTTCCCTTCACTGTGCCAGCCTCCTTTGCTCCTATCTTCAGGGAGTTCAGCTTATGGTGCCTCTTATCTCAGTTGCTCTCTACCTACCCTCCCGCCACCCCTGCCACTCCTGTTTAAAAGCCTAAGCCTACTTTATTTTCTGAAGACTGAGAGTAGAATTTAAATCTTTACTCATACTACTCTGTCCACCAATCCCCACTAGTTAAGACTGAATTAGGTGGACTCTCTTATGAGCTCCCATGGGGCCCTGTGTTCCATCTCATCTCATCCTGTCCTTAGGTTAGAGAAGCTCTTGCACTGTTTTATGGGGTGTCTTCATTAGTGTGTATCCATTCCCCAGGCTGGTACACACTTGAAGGCAGGGGCTATTACTCTCTCCTTCTGTGTTGTGCTTTTAGTGTCTGGTGTATGCCTGAAACAGTCAGTGGAGCTCCAAAGAACAGGTAGCCAGTTAAATGGTTGTACTGGGGCTCATCTCTAGCCTTGTGACTCTGGGGCTCTTTGTGTGACTTCTACAGAGCCTCTCAATATAAGTATTTTGCCAGTGTGTTCCCTTGGCAAAATTACATATAATTATATCTCATATACTTGGTACTTGGTATATCTCATACTTGGTAGGATCTCTTTGATTTAATTAAACACCATCTGGAAAGTTAGAAACCTTTGTGCGGACAATGCTTTTACTCATTCATGGTACCAACTATCTGCTAGGTTTTGCAAATCTAGAAATAATCATAGTTGCTCTTAAAAACTCCGTGGGACAGACAAGTAAGTGGATAATGGTGATATGAGGTAAGTACTATATTGTTACCCCCAAATGCTTTATATTACAGGAATCTGCAGTTACCAAATGCTTGTGCTTATTCAACTGAGGGAGTTGTCTCCTTGTGGGGCCACAGAAAATTGGTATGAATGACCGACTGTGCCACATCCTCCCCATTGTGGTCTCATGCTATTGTGACTAGAAATAGCATAGATGTGAAGGCCTTTCTTGGTAGTTGATCATAAAAATTTGGCTTTGTTCTTACTTTTCTATTAGGTGGTTTTTAAGTATACTACTTCCTTAGAACCTTTTCCACTATAGGCCAAGGATTGACTTGCTCAGAGAATTACGTTTCTGAAATTGCCACTTTTCCCACTGTGAAGAAGATAGAAAAAGAAACAAAGGAATATCCCTTTGATGCAGTGGAAATAGGATATTTCTCCATAGTGAAATAGCAGCCATGATTTCTTTAAAATCAGCTCCTAAATGGGAATTGGGTTACTTCCTGTGCAGAAAACGGTGGTTATCCCTGGAGTCATCCGGAAGATACGTGGTTAGCGATGCTATGGGAAAAAAATCTTAATTTGCAGGTAGGATATTTATCTTTAGATAACAAAAAGCCTGGAAATGCAATTTGTAATTTTTAAAATAGCCAGTGTATGAATATAGGTTAAAAGAAATGAATTTGCAGTTTTGGAGTTATATGGCGGGGGGGGGGGGAGGCAGGTATGTGTAAAGATGCTTTTGGAATAACTCTATCTCATGGACATGCTGTGAAGCTTTCTTGCTTTTCATTGTATGGGCATCTTGCTGCAAGCTCATTTTGTTGTTAAACATGAAGTTTTACAATGTAGATTACTCTAAGAATTTTTTAATGGAGCAATTTAGAGCAGCTGCAAACTGCTCTGGAATTTCCAGGGATCAGCCTACAGACTTTTTTGTGATTACAAGTCCCACAGTGAGAAGAGGTGAGGCATGCAGGTGCTAGGAAGGTAGGGGTGGGAAAAACTGAACAGGAAGAGAGACTAACAGGGTCCACAGAGATGGACATCTTGCCTGGCTCTTCTCTCCCCCATTGCCTTCACATTGATCTATCCCTCTCCTGCCACATTAACTTACTCTCTTTTTTCTGAGTGAACTTCATTCATTCTCTCCATGTTTACTTACTCTATAGTCTCTGAATTTATTCACCCCCTTACCTCCACCTGGATGTCTCTCTCACTGCTTGGTGTAAGTCCAAGGCTGTCCCTCCTCTATGCTTCAAACCTGGACTCACCCATACACCCTTCATCTGGCTTCCTCTAAACTTGGAGACATGATTAGAATTTAGAATGAAAAGGACTTTACTTCCTAGATGAGAAAACGGAAGGTAAGGGAGATTGAAGACTAATGTATGGTTGAAGAACTAGTTAATGGCACGTCAAACTAGAACTCAGGGTTTCTTAAATTGAGTGCATGAATATTCCGCCAAATTGGCATATTTTGTTCTATTATTTTGCACTTCTTAATGT
The DNA here is from genome assembly GCF_011100685.1 of Canis lupus familiaris. Classification (NCBI taxonomy): domain Eukaryota; kingdom Metazoa; phylum Chordata; class Mammalia; order Carnivora; family Canidae; genus Canis; species Canis lupus. Next base: position 12,438,853 of record NC_049229.1, read on the forward strand.
ATTGTTTTATTGTGTTTTCAAGTAATTTTGTGTGGATAGACTTTTTTTCTCCTCTTAGAGGAAATCAAAGCTTTGTGAAGGGACTAAACGTATCCCTTAATATCTACTGTTTATTGAGCACTTGTTATGTATGAGTGACTTTACAGTCATTCCCCACTTATTTCTTGTAGACCCCCTCTGTTGTGAGCCCAGAATTAGTTTAGTTAACCCAAATTGGTTTAGAGAAGTTAGTTACCTGCACAGCTCAGCACAGATACATATGGGAGAGCCCCATCTACCTGGTTTGGATGTCCCAGCCCATAATAAACATTCCAAAGTCTGAGCTTTGTAGCAGTACCCTACAGTTCCCTTCTCATCTGTTTTGGGCCCTGTATGTTTTTGAGACCTTCTCTGTGCACTCTAAATGTTTCCTGAAGACAGACACTTGAGTGTCTCTTTTCCCAGAGATGTACACTTAAGAGTCTACACAAGCCATTTGTGCTCTTCTTATCCAGATTATATATGTTGCCTGGGATGGGTTAGATTGTTCAGAGGTAGTTATATGGAAATTATTAATGTAGCGATACTGCTTCAAAAATACATCTGAGTCCAGGATGAACCAACTTGTGGAATGTTCAGTGATGAAATACCACTTAGTACAATGTATGGCACATGGAAGTTGGTCAGTCAGTGCTTTTTGAATGAACAGATGAAATAAAAGAATAATTTTATGAAATTAGGATACCATTCATAGACTAGAACTGTGTTTCTGAATTTTTGAAGGGGAGAAATAATGATATATAACATTTTTTTATATTGGAGTTGTGCCAGGTAAATGCTTCACATAGATTATTGCACTTAGTCCCTATAATCTATTTCATCATTCCTATTTTACAGATGAGAAAATGGGGTACTAAAGCAGTTAAATCATTTGTACAAAGTATGTGCCTCATAAGTTTAGGAGCCAGGATCAAATGCATGCTCTTATTCCAGAACCACTGCTTTTGATCATGATCTTGCTATTGTGTGTGTGAGTGTATGTGTGTGTGCATGAGTATGTGGCCACGTGCATATCATATATATATGGACAAACATCTATCTCTATGTAAATATAGATACATATCTCACTCATATATAGAAAGTTTGATGCCTGCTCCAGCCCTGGAAAACTATAGGGAAGACACTCTGCCCTTCGTGACACCCGGTGTGATGACTTTAATAACCTGCCCTTGCCAGCTCCATGCCACTGTGCACTACTGCCTGACACTGGCTGTGGTCCTTCATAGCCTGGCTGTCTTTTCCATTAAAGTGCTGCCCTTACCCAGACACTCTTGCCTAACAGATCTGCTCATCACAGCCTTGAGTTTCCCAGTGGATGCAGTCTTTTGTACTACTGGGCATCCTCTTAAGGGAGATGGAGTTTGAGTACTTTTCCACAGCTTTCTGGGAGCAGCATATTTCATGACCAATCCCATCAGGAAAAGGAAAGACTCAATATTTATGTGTAGTTTTTTTATTCCAAAAAACTTGAACCTATCTATCACAGCTTTTAAAATTGTCTGTGTTCATGTTACCTGCCGAGACTGTCCACTATTAGCCTAAGGGTCTATGTGATATTCACAGTTCAGGTTATCAGTGTAAACCAAAACTCTAGAAAATAGACCCTGGAGATGTAAGCATGTTTTCTATTCCAGGATTACATTTTCCTTCTCTGGGCGTGGAATGGAACTAGAGGAGAGAAATCCAAAGCAGGGGTTGGTACCCCTAGGAAAGACAGCAAAGTGAGGGAGAAACTAGCCTGAAGCATGTAGAATCTTCAAGAAAGAGGTGTTAAGCCTGTTTTTCTTCTGTGCAAATGTACACTTGATGGGATTAATAACGGATTTATTAAGTTCAAATGTGTATGAATAAATGGACACATATGCTTAATGCTAACAGGCAGTTGTGTGGGTGTGTTAACAAAATATGCCCCAGTGCATCTCAGCAGTTGCATTTCCTTTCTGCCAATTGGATAATCAACTAGTTGTTCGCCCAGGAAATAAGAATAATAACTAGAACCTTCTTGATGTACCATCCACATTAAAAAGAAAAAGAGGTTTAAGAAATTGGAATTGTTATAGGTAGTTTGCTTTCTTCCATAACTGGATGCTTTGCCCTCAGAATCTGATTTGCCACAGAGCTCAGGGACTCATTTTGTAGAAACCTAATGTTTCTACTCTGCGCAACAGAGAATAGAATCAAGAGGCATCTGAGTAATCCTTTTATGATGCAGTAATTTTAAACTGGCAGCATAATTGTTACAGATTTCCAAAGAGATACAAAGAATGAAGTAAAGTAGATTCTGGGGTGGAAGGGACTGTTTGGATCCAGTGCACTTTGTCATGACTGTGTTTGTAAGTCTTGTGGCGAGTGGAATCTACAAGTGGTACCTAATTGCACCTCTTCGTATGTCGAGATTGTGCAGTATGAATGGCCTTAATCTGCAAGGTAAATGGAAACAGCCAATCTCATTCTAGATGGAATTGTAGGTCCAATTCATCCTACAGTGCAGAGGGGAAAGTACAACCCCTCTGCTTAATTTACTAGGTAGTTTGGCTTCTAGTTCCAGCGTTTCAAAATCTATCAACTTCTGTTTGGATAACAGATGAGGGCGTTGTAAGAGAGAAGCACTGCGGAGGTATGGTGATACTGCAGAGAGGTGCTTGTGCCTGGCTTTCTATATTATGTTTTTAAAGGCCTCATATCTCAGCCTGGGCTTTATGTAGGGATGCCAGGTTTGAGGTACATCTGTTTCCTCTGATGGTAATGCAGGGCAGGGCCGTGTTAGGCAAGCAGTCTGTTCCTAATGCATTTAAAGTCTCAGAAAGCCAACGGTGATTTTATAACTGCAGCCTGGATTTATTTTCCTCAAGCTGCAGCCTCAAGGTGAGGATGAAAGAAATGAAATTTTAATAGAATGAGGTTAGGATAAAATTCCTAGTTAGTTAAAAATTAAATTAGCTAGAGATTTTGTTTATTGTGAAAGTCATGCAAGATTTGCTGGTTTTATATTTTTGAGGTATTTCACTTTCTGTTCAGGTACAAGCTGTCAATCAAGGCTAATCAAACTGGCACAGTTAACATGATACATCATAAAATTTCACAATAATGTCAACCTGTAATTCTGTCAATCTGGTTAAGGGAAATGGGCTAAAAACAATATTGTCATTTTGTAATAACACTTGGAAGATGTTACAGAATAATGTTGCCATCATCTCTCTTAACTCTGTGCCTGACTTCTACTAGAGGCAGCCCTTGATGATAAATGGCCAGGTGGTCAAAGCCTTTCCTTGTTCTAGCTCCACATAAGATTTGGAGTAGGGCCACATAATTGAAGGATGCTCCCTCACAGCATTTGTCCAGTCTGACCCGTCTTTGACACATCAAAAAGGATGCATTTCAGAAACCAGTGCCAGTATTTCATACTACTAGCCTCATGTAGCATTATAATGCATGGGCATTGTGACATTGAATATTCTTATTTATTCAGTCAACGTACTTATTATACATATGCTCTCTTTTTATGAACTTATATTCTGGAGTATTTCAAAAGCATCCATTTGAAAAAGCACTGGGCTTAACAGTAAAACATAGGCTGCCCATTACACAGAGCGATAAAGCATGGCTCCCTCAGCAAACTTTATGCTTTGCTTTGCAGTCAGAGGACATTATGATTCTTTGTTGAATTAGAAGGGAATAATAGACTCTGTCCATTCAGGAAGCCCTTAGACTTAGGCTCTGTTTAACCTTCATGTTCCCTGGGAATCCTTACCTAGATATGTGGATGCCCTTCAGTTGGCAAATCGTTCTTATAGTCAGTATATTGGATTTTTATTATTAAATATTCCTTTCTGTCATCAGAACACACACACACACACACACACACACACACAACACAACAACACAAGAATAGATAACCCTATACATTTCTTTTACAGATCTAGATATTTTTTATTTCAAATATACCCTGAAATATTTTTAAATGAATTTTTTCATAAAAACAAAAGGCTTGGCCAGTTGGTGGTTTTCAATTTGTGTGTTTTTTTTTTTTAAAGATTTTATTTATTTATTCATGATAAGCACAGAGAGAGAGAGAGAGAGAGAGAGGCAGCAACACAGGCAGAGGGAGAAGCAGGCTCCATGCACTGGGAGCCCGACGTGGGATTCGATCCCGGGTCTCCAGGATCATGCCCTGGGCCAAAGGCAGGCGCCAAACCGCTGCGCCACCCAGGGATCCCCAATTTGTGTTTTTTATTATGGTATTAAAGCTAGGGAGACTTCTTGCAAACATGTCTTGCCCAAAAGCATAAACAAACAGGACCAAGTAGATCTTTGTTGTTTGACATCGGAGTAGAGGTCTGGACAGCTGTGTCCTGACCTCTACAACTGTCCTGACCTCTACTTCCCAACTTTCATGGGGGTATATTTTGTAAAGAGCTGATTCACATGAATTCTGGTAATCCCAGTCTAAGGCTCCTTATGCATTTTCTAGAATATATTTTGTTGCAAGACAAACTATACAGGGGGAAGTGTTTCAATGAGGCATTCTAAGGTTCAAGAGTGAGAAATTGGGATCCCTGGGTGGCGCAGCGGTTTGGTGTCTGCCTTTGGCCCAGGGCGCGATCCTGGAGACCCGGGATCGAATCCCACATCGGGCTCCCGGTGCATGGAGCCTGCTTCTCCCTCTGCCTGTGTCTCTGCCTCTCTCTCTCTCTCTCTCTCTCTCTCTGCGACTATCATAAATAAATAAATTTAAAAAAAAAAGTGAGAAATTTTCAGCTTGCTATAATTAATAGGGATATATTTAAAGATTCAGAGGCAGGATATAAGGAAGACCAAGAAGTAGTCTTAGCAATATTGCCATGGTGCTTGATATGCTGGCATTCAGAATACAACTGTCATGCCATGCGTTTCAGTAGCAGCTCTGGTGACCCATCAGATATTCTAGTAGTAGTTTCCTCCAAGTTGAATATCTTTTGTGGGCTATCCTACACGTGGGGCCACATCTGTGTTCTCGTTCTTAACCAATTCTCATTTCTCCAGCTTGCTACCTTCTCTGCTTACTTGCTCTGTAGTGGTTGAAAACCTTAGGATGTAGAAAAGAAAACTGGGATCTAATGAATTAGTACATTTTCAAAAGTTCAAAAGTGTGGACAAAAGTTATTGTAAAACTTTAAGGCAACAAAAGATGAAGGTGGAAGAGAAGGAAGAGAGGCTGAAATCCCCCCCCCTTCCCTTCTTTCTTTTCTCAGCAAACATTTACTGAGCACCTTTTTTTTTTTAAGATTTTATTTATTTATTCATGAGAGACACAAGAGAGAGAGGCAGAGACACAGGCAGAGGGAGAAGCAGACTCCCTGCAGGGAGCCCGACGTGGGACTCGATCCCAGGTCTCCAGGATCATGCCCTGGGTTGAAGGTGGTGCTAAACTGCTGAGCCACCTGGGCTGCCCATTTACTGAGCATCTATTTAGGATGGAAAATATTGATGGCAGTGATGATAGTATTAAAATTATTCAAGTAATTTAATATATAATGATGAATATAATGATGAAAAAACAAAGGAGAAAACACTTAGGATGACAAACAGCTTTTCCTTAATCAGTCCTTTTAAAATTTTAGTATCAGTATAGTTAAAATCCAGTGTTATATTAGTTTCAGGTGTACAATTTAGTGATTCAGTATTTCCATATATTACTCAGTGCTCATCATGATAAATGCACTATTAATCCCCTTCACCTATTTCACCCATCCTCCCCACAGACCTCCCCTCTGGTATAAACATCATTTGTTATCTATAGTTAAGTGTCTGTTTCTTGCTTTGGCTCTCTCTCTCTTTTCCTTATATTCATTTTGTTGTTGTTGTTCTGGTGGTGGTTTTTTAAATTCTACATATGAGTGAGATCATGTGGAATTTGTCTTTCTCTGATTGGCTTATTTTGCTTAGCATTATATATTCCATATATCATCCATGTTGTTGCAAATGGCAAGACTTTGTTCTTTTTTATGGCTGAGTAATATTCCATGGTGTATATATACCACATCTTCCTTATTTGTTCATCTATCGATGGACATTTGGACTGCTTGAATATTTTGGCTATTGTAAATAATACTTCCTTGATCAGTTCTTATAAAGGATGTTAAATAATATGGTGGAAGACTTAATATCACACTGACTAATATATGCAAAGGGAAGATTTTTTAGGAGTAGTAGATGTTACCTTGAAAAGGGTAAGAGGAAAGGATCTGTTGATTACAAAAGAATAAAGTTAACTGAAAAGAGAGATGCAAAAATCCTATTATTTATGTGCTATAATTTGCTTTCTGACCAAATGCAAGAGAAAAATAATTTACTTCCAGCAATAGTTAAGTATTCAGAATTAAGAAGTTAGAGTGTTAAGGCAATATGTGAAAAAAAAAAAAACAGGTTTGTTAGTAATCAGATAGTTCGAAGTAGAAGAATCTTTGATCATTAAACAATGGATCACTAATCCAGTAAGAGCATTTATTGAACAGTTGCAGGCAGCATGCTGTGCAGGTGTTAAGTAAGGAAAGATGTGTAAAGGGATGTGTTCACAAATAACCATAGAACAATGTAGAATGCAGTGGTACCATGAGAAAGATGAAAGTCTTGTGCAACAGAAGTTCAGAGGATAGAAAGCCTATGTAGCCTAGGGAGCAGAGAAGAGCTTCATGGAAAAGGTTTCAGTGGTTTCTCATTGCACTGAAGCTATGGTTGTCCAAAATCTTCACCATGACAGCATGGTCTGACCCTGTCCTACTTCTAGAGCTTCTGCTTTGATTCTGTTCTTCACCGCCTTAGGCCTTATTTTCAGTGTTTTGAATTCTCCATGTTTTTGTCCTCCACTGCCTTCACATATAGGTCCCTCTGTCTGGAATACTCTATCTCAATGTCCCATTCTTTGAACTATTTTTCTTTGATTGTCACTTCCCATCTCATCTACAGTGTAATTTCCACAGGGGAGCCTTTTGGATGCCCCATTCTAGGTCTGGTTCCTTTGTTATAAACTCTCAAGAGTGTATTTCTTTCCCTTCTTAGCCCCTATAATTATACAACCATTAACATGATGGACTGGTTTTTGTTTGTTTGTTTTTCTTTTACAGATTTTATGTATTTATTTGAGAGACACAGAGCACGAGCTAGGTGAGAGTCAAGGGGAGAAGTCAACTCCCACTGAGCAGGGAGCCTGATGTAGGACTCAATCCCAGAATTCTGGGATCATGATCCAAGCCCAAGGCAGATGCTTAACTGACTGAACCACCCAGGCGCCCCATGATGGACTGTTTAATATCTGTCTCTTTCACTGACTGTAAGCTCCATGAAGGAAGGAGTGGTGTCTGTTTTGCTTGACTTTTCATTCCTAGTTTCTTGTAATTGACCGTAGAGACATCTGTATTTGTTGAATAAAGAAATTCCTATGCTGGGCCTTGAGAGATGTTGAGGAATTGCAACTGCCAAAACTGGGGATTGAGGGAAAGGTATCAGCACATACCAGTGAGGAACAGGCCGGTGGAAGGGCAAGGGCCTGGTGAGGTCTGCCTGTTGAAGCCACCTGGTAGGAGGGTGAGGCCAGATCCTGGAATACCTCACCCTTGACTGTGATGCTGTGGCATTGGAATTCTGGAGTTTGAACTGTTATGGAGTGACTCTTTAGGGCTTCAAGAAGGAAAGATAATTTCACAGTCTTATTTATTATAGGCTAAGATTTTCAAAAGGGTTTTTAGCACATTAGGTCATTGAAATTACAAAAAAATATAGTTATACAAAAATGGTATTTTTTAATGAGAACAAATTTCAATTCTGGCTACCATGCAGAGATATATCCAATGTGGCCCTTGTGCTCTTCTGATGAAGAGATGGGAAGAGAGAAGATAGAGGAGCTAACTACACTGTCCAACAACAACAAAACAGTGTAATTACCCAGACTAAGCCTGTGATATAGCTGCGCTCTGATGACCAAGAACAGCGTAAATACCTCCTAGCTCTTGTAAAAAGTAGTGACTTCAGAGTAAGTCCTGAAGTTGTTGTCTTCCGTTCCTACTTTCTGAGAGGAGGTGTTAATAAAAACTTCATTTTAAAAGCCCCTTCCAAAATCAAATAAAACAAAAGCCCCTTCCAGATACTAAAAGGGTGACACTGTGTGTGATACTGTGTTTTGATACCAATGGCTGGCTGGCATTCCTATCCGGCTCTGTCCTGGCCTCCCACAGCCTTGTAGGTATCATTCTAAAAGTTCCAAAAATAAAGCAAACCCTACTCTTAGAATAAAGGACTCATCAGCAAACTAGTTATATATAGAAGAGTTGTTTATTGCTCCCAATATCAATTTTGCAGACTAACTTTAGGCTCCCTTGCCTCGGTAAAGGCTCTAAATAAGCATTATTACCTGTGAATAATTGAGACTTGAAATTTTACTCAAGGTGCGTATGAGACATATTCTTTTTATACACAGAAGTATTCATAAAGTCCATAAGGAGTGACATTGGTTCAAGCTTTTGTCTTAAAGAGTCTAAAGGCTTCGCTTGCTGGCTGAAAGTTCAGGATACCCTTTTGGTGAAAGAATAGCATTGCTTACTTCGGGAAAAGTAGTCATTCAGAATGCAATTGAATGAAATAAAAAATTCTGTCTGTTTTGACCAGTTCAGGCTTTACTGTGGTACCCCTGTACAAATGAAAAGAACATTAACTCATTCGATCATGTATGCTACAGTGCTTTGCAAATAGTAAAATCTTCAAGTAATGTGAGACAGAATGGATTCTACCCTTCTAAATTACTGGACAATGAAGACTCCTAGTTTTCCCTGATGTTTCCCTGAAATAAGACAGTAGAAAATGCAGGCTTTGATTAAGAACTGGGAAATTAGACTTGATTTTCAGATGCTATTTTATTAGCAGAATGAGTTGAACCTTCATTCTCCCAAGGAAAAGATAAGCACAAAAAAACTTCAATTCCTATAAGAGATACTTTTTCTCCTTTAAGACGTTGTTATTTCAGTGCCTCCCCTATCTATCTATCTATTTCTTTCTTTCTTTCTTTCTTTCTTTCTTTCTTTCTTTCTTTCTTTCTTTCTTTCTTTCTTTCTTTCTTTCTTTCTTCTTTCTTATCTTTCTATCTTTCTATGTATGTACGTGTAGACACATATACCCCTATAAACATACACACACACACACACACTTACCTTGATAGTGAAAATTTCACCTTAAAGATTGTTTTTCATAAATGCAAGTTCTTCCATGACTCCTTATCTGTGTCTTTCCAACATTCCTTTCCTTGTGTTAATTCAAGCAATATTTTGATTTAAATCTTTTAAGCCCAGTGGAGTTCTGTCTTTGATAATGTAGTCCTAACAGATGAGGGTGCATGGGATACAGCTGTGACCCACTACCATGTCACAATTCTGTCTGGGTGTAGATGTACTACCTAGATCATAAAAACCTGTATCCAGATTTGCAAAGTCTGCAAAAAAAAATAATGGTGTTTTATGATAGCTAGAGAGTTCTGAGTAGAAATTTTCTCAATTTCATTTTTTGGGGTTCATATATAAACTGAAATAAAGCTCTGCTGCTTATAAATGTACTGAGAACATAGATTTTAAACGCAGTTTGCTTGCTTCTAATGCTAGTGCTACCATTTACACAGTGTTGCCTGAGCGACTTACCTGACTGATTCTGATTGCCTTGAGTTCCTTACCTATGAAGAGGGATCTCTACTTGTGGGTGGTTGGGAGCATAAATGCATGAATACAACACAAAGCACTAAGATTTATACCATATATATCATAAGTCCCCAATAAGTAATGTTTATTATCTGGAAATGATCATACTGTTACTCAGAACATAACAAAAATCATAGAATAAAAGTCTCTATTTCTCATCATGAATAAAGGAAGATTTTTATTTCCTCTCTATCTCTTCCCTTGACTTTTATTTATCACTCCTTTATATGTGGAAATGCTGGGTATGTATTTCACTAAAAACAGTGCTCAGGGTTAGCCAGATGCTAACCATGATCATCAGTAATTTGACTCATGGCTATTACAGGGAAATAAACAAAAAACACACCCAAACAAACATGCTAAAATAAATATTTTGGGTTTCCTCAGTCCTGCTGACAGGAATCCTGCTGCTGGCATATAGAATCTTCTTTCTATTAGGAGGAAATGGGAGCATTGACATTTCCAACTCTTTCAGGAGAGCCTTTCTGAGTTTGCTAGTTCGTTCGTGTCTGAGCCTTGTGCCGCCACCACTGCAAGAGGGATGTTATTTATCATCACAGCCAGTGTCGCTTCAACTGTTTCAAGTTTCCAGGTGGCTTTACACGAGTCCCTTCCTGCCCCCATTTCATGTTGGCTTCCTAACAGTGTACATACTGGGGGTTTAATTGCACACTGTGCAGTGGAGGGAGCAATTGATTCTTAATATTTTTGAGGCACTTCCTGCAGTGAAAGGTCTGTTGTAGTTTCCACAAAATCACCCAGATGTTTGTTTTTTTCCCCCCAATTACCTCTTTCAGATGAAGTTTCAGAAAAAGCTTCCCAGGCTGATCTTCAGTGACATTTTTGCCTGCTCAAGACTGATCAACTTTCTACCAGTTTTAGAAATTATTGTAACTTCACTGACCAGTTTACTTTATATGAATAAATCAATATATTGAGAACAAAGAAGTGTTTATTTCTACCTCTTGTTAACCCCTTTCCTCTTAACAAGCTCTGTCCTATGCTTCTCTCCCCACCCCAAATCTGGTCTTTGAGTCTGTGCTAAGTGCAAAGATGCAGCACACTTTATTTTAAAGGATTCTGGGGAGATAGCACATAAGCAGAAATGTAGCTTTATAGTCATTTGTGCAAGCTATGAAGATTTTTTCCATATAAATGAACAAAGGCAATAAATATTAATTATAATCTGACTGCATTTTTTTCACTAAGCATGATACCTAGAATTTGAAAACTAGAAAGCCAGAAATGGAAATGATCCTTCCTTCTTTTCCTATTTACCAATCTTAACCACATTCTGGAATGGTGACTGCTTCAAGGGGTGCCCTAGGGGCCTGTATTCCTTTTATAAACTTCATCCCCCCAGTTACCCCAAATTAGTATGCAATTTAAATAAAAACAATGAGCTTTTCATGGAAACAAAAATTTATGACAGGTCCACCTGCATCCTTTCTGGTGGATTCAAACCCTTAAGGCCTAAATACAGAATTTCTGTAGCTGTCATAGTTCTATGTGCATATACCAATGTTAAGCTGGAGTATTGGAGCAAATGTGTTACTTTGGCCACCTATGTTCATCCACTTTCCTCATAATATCAGGATTACAATTTTCCTCTGGGGTGTTATCCTTATCCTACATCTAAACCCCTTGATTTAAGTAGAGCTTTTTCCACTTATGATCTTGGGAATGGATCTGTGATTTAGTTTTTGCAGGTAGTGCTCTGGATGCCCCTGGCTATGACTTGTTGAATGGTTTAGCAATAGACATATGAGCTCTTTGCTGGGTCTATTTAGAAGAAAAACACACTTTTTTTTCTGGATTTGAAACTGGTAAGATAAGACTTTGGCAGGGTGGTTAGCCATCTTACCACTTCATGGAGCCTGAGCTCAAAGCCCATCAAGTGGAAGGCAAAACCTGAAGACAGAGAGAAATTTCAATCTTGCAGACATTATTTGAATCCTTGAATAAAACATTGTTTGAAAGTCTAGGTGCCAGGCTGGCTTGCCAGCAGACTTGCCTTCCTATCTTCTCCCCACCTACCCACCTACTTACATCCCTCCCAACCAACCAACCAACCTTCCTTCCTTCCTTTTAATGTATTTAACGCTGAGCCAAGTTGGATTTTGTGTGTGCTTAAGTTTGTTCTGAGTTAAATCTTCTCTCTCTTTTAGTTAGAAAAGTTTAATGCTAAAAAAGGAAAAAGAAGCTGTGGGAGCACAGGGGGAAGCAAAGATAAAACATATGGGATTCTAAAGCATGTTTTCCTTAGGAGTAGAATAAAATTAAGATCTAGGAAAATATGTAGAACATTATTTAATGTCATTCAATGAATTGTTGCAATTGTTCAGTTCATTATAGTGGTTCCTGAGTAGGAAGTAATTATGTAAGCATGAAGCATGTGTGTTATATAGGTCATGCAAAAGGTGTGGGTTTAGTATAGATGTGGGTTATCCTTAGGATAATTCAGAACCATAGCACAGAGGTTAACTTTTAAATTTCAAGAAAGACAAGATTTGCCAATATTTCAGGTAACCCTGCAAGACCACTCACAATATTTTAATTAAAATGGACTATGGACATTTTCTTTTGTGATTCAAAAGCTTGCAAAGATTTGAGAGTATATTTGATTAGAAGCTTGAAGATCTTGAAGAATATCTAGGATAGTATTCTGTATGTGGAAAATGTTGTTTGATAGTTTGGACCACTGTAAATGTCTTATTTCCAAATACCTTTAGGAAAGATTCACAGCTGTATTTTAACTTTAAGAGTCTGAGGTTTTTAAGTTTTGCTTATTATTGCTTTTCATATTTTGAAGTTGGGTTAGTAAAACAAAACTTGCTTTCAATAACTACTGTGTAGTATCAGCCTATCATAGTGAATGTTGATTCTTGAGATTTAATAAAGCTATTGGTATCTAAAACATTATTCCTTAAATTTCCACAACTTGACCTCAGCAGCATGCTAGTTGAAGCATAAAAAGTACATTCCACCTTAAAGTTTGAAAATTTTACTGTCATGTTAACATGGGATATAGTGGGAAGTCTTGTGAGGCTTCTGGTCAGTGGCGTGCTCTCTGATCTCCCAAAGCTGAGCGTGATGGGTGTTCTCAGACAACTTGACGTTCAAATGTCATTTGGGTTTGAATTCAACTACAGGAACAAGTTCACATGCTCTTATTAAAATACTCAGGCAAAGAAAGTTAGATAAAGTACAAGAACAATACCAGAGAGGAAACAAATCAGCAGTATGAACTCTTAGTTCTCTAAGTACCATCATAGTTATTAACACATGAGAAAATTGGTTTTCTTTTGGCAGAAATCAATAGGCATGTTCATATTTAGTAATTTAATGCTTATCATTGTTTTTCTCATGACATATTGATAGGCACTAACTTTCTTAGACCTGTGTGAATATATTTTCATATAATCTAAAAGAAATGGACCAACAGTTGTTCCAAGTGAATTTTGATTGATTTCCAACATAATTTGTGAATGAAGATTGGTGTGCTCTCCTGTTCATGCAGTGCCTATTGGCTGGATGGCACTATGTGTGTTTTAGTCAACAACTTCTTCTCAGGATCCAACTGGATTCCCAATACTTGTTTTTGAATAAGTGATTAATGATTAAATGAATGAACAGAAATAGATTTTTGAAGAGGACTTAGGAGGGGAGGATTCGGATGTAACAACTGGTATGTAGGTGGATACAAAACCAGGTTTTATTCAACTAGCAAGAGTCATTATTAAGGAATTAGGAAAAGTATTTAGGGAAAAACACTGAATAGAAACACTACACAGTAAACAAAACACTAAATAGAAATCTTGGAGCTTGGTGAAAGGAATAGTTTAAGGTCTAAAAGAATGATGATATATCTAGTTCTGCAGTTGGGAACTGAGTGGAAAAAAAATGATGGATGAGAATTCAGAAATTAACAAGGGTCAGTAGTAGCCAAAATAAAACTGGAATGAATTGTAACATGGGGGAAACATAGTGAAATTCAATGGTCATTCTGGGTTGCTACATTAAACTGTAGAAGTAGTTAATGAAAGAAACTGAAAAGGAGAATTATTTTTAGGTTTTGGAAAAGGATAGTTGGAGATACACTAGAAAGTCATAAAAATAAAAACTAGACCTAAACTTCTATGAGACCAAAGTACCCTAAAGTTAAGCAGAGTTCCAGAGAAATGCTTTTATTATCACTAATGATCTGCATTACTGTATAGGCTATTAGTGTTGGTGGCAACTGATACTAGTTCCTACACAGTGACGATCTGGTTAGTTCATTTCTATGGTAAGCAAACAAAACAAAACAAAACCCACAAATAAGTAAAAACAAAACTAAACATCTGGGTTTTTATGACTTTTTTTCCCATTTCATATTTCCACATAGGGCAGTCATACTCTATATTTTAGAGTCCTGAGATGATGTGATTGTGCTTGGAAGTACTTGTAAGCTTCCTTACATTTATTACTACCTGTATATATTCTTTGCTATCAGGATCAGAAAAATGATCAGCACCTAAGACCTTCATCAAGCTGAATCACCTATAAAAATGGCTTCTCACAACTAATATGTCTGGAAAAGCTGTTTATGTTTGATGACTTTTGGCCATTAGGAATTGTACTTAACTGTGCAAGATAGACTTTGGAACTTTATCCTCAGATACTTGTCCTCTTTTCGATCCTCATAGTGGTGTGGTGAAATTTGAAACCTTCATTGCAGATATTACTTGTAACTTTTCAAGGGTGAGTAGGTTGTTGTGCACCAACAGAGAGAGTACCAAAGTAACTGTCAGGATAATTAATGTAAAAAAACAGCCAATTATAGATTTATAATTTACAGAGGAAAAGTAAAACTTACCTGGAAGTTCATCTACCGGAAGAAATCTATTATGAATCCTCTAGCATTTGAAACACTATCGTCAAATATTATAAAATATTTACCATGTAAATTTCTAACTCTTATTCACACTATAAAAGATCAAGGCTCAGCCTGTATCTGTTAGGTTTGTAAAGAAACATTACTACACAATATTATATAATCAGAATTGATCTACCCTACTTTCATTTCTAGATTCTTTACTGAATTTTTTCAAGACTTTTTGGGGATAATTAAAGGTGACAGTTGCTGAATATAGCAAAAATAGATTAATGTTCTGAAATAATAAATAAGAGAAAACCAAATCAGAGCTGCTGTCTCAAAGTAGCTATTCATAGCATTAGGGGACAGATACTTTGGGGAAAGGAAGTGCTACATCCTGTGGGTATCACCATACTGTTTTTGAAAGAACAGTAATCATGCTGAATAAACAAAAAAAGTAACATCTCAAATTCCAATAACTGGTCTGTTGCTTTTGTTGTCAACGAAAGACAGTTATTTATTGAACAGAAGTACAAGAATTTACTACAGAGGTTTGATTCTCACTTTAATTTAATGACTCATTTCAAGGTCTTGGGAGAACCCCTTGGCTGCTTTGCTTCAGAGTTTGCCATTGGAAACCTTTCGTGAGATTTAATATGGAACTTGAAGTTACGGAACTTAACTTAGTAGTTATGGAACTACTGATAATAGTCCATAATAGTCTTGATGAGATGATTGGATTCCTATATGGTGGCTGATTTCAGTTATTCTTTTAAACCATTTTTAAGTTATTTCAAATAGAGGATAAATTATTCAAACTATTATTCAAACTAGAGTAGTTTTTTATACAGTCATCTTAATCTTACAGCAAGTCCTCAAATACAACCCTTGTTTCCTTATATTAACATCTATGAAATTTGGCAAGTGTGCTAAAATGGCGAGACACAGGTGTGTGATTGAATTATTATTCAATCTAGGCCTATATTTTTATCTTTATATACTTTTTTTTTCATGTCAGCATTAACCATAAGGAATTTGGACTAAAAACAAAATATGGTATGTTTTCTCAGGGCTACATGTGTAACATTGACCCTATTGTTAATTTTTCAGCTTTTGTTCAGAGAAATGATTGGTACTATGAATATTTTAGCTTAAAATACTCATTTCTAAGTATCAAAATGGTATTAACTGGGTTTATTTAGTATAACACTAAGCAATGAGGAAATACTGTAATGTAAGAGATTACATGTGTGTTATTTCAATTTGCATAATGACACCTCCCCATATTTGGAAATAAGTCTTTTAACAAATGTTCCCAGGCTTGATAAAATTATTGTGTAAATTTCACATGTATGTAGACACTAAGTAAGAAAGAATCCTCACTGTCTCATTTGGAATCATCAGAACTTCAGACATCCTGGACAGCTACAAATATTCAGTTCTCATTACATATATAGTTATCTGTTTATCCTTCCAGGGTTATTGAACTAGATATAATGGGCCTAAATACTGTGAAGGTTTAAAGTATACAGTGTGTTGATTTGATCCACTTATATATTGCAAAATGATTACCACCATAGTGTTAGCTAACACCTTCATCATATCATATGATTACCATTTCCTTTACAGTTATCTGTTAATGTCCAGAAATTGGTGTGGTATGTCTTGAAGCAGAAGCAGACAAAAAGCAATAAATAACTAGGCAAATAATCACATTGCCCTAGAGAAAGGGAAGGATATAAAAGCTAGAGAGAACTGTGATAAGAAGGTATTTGTTTTTTAAATGTGGTGTTAGAGTTAATCCAATGGATGAGGTGGAAGGAAGGAATTACCTTTCTTCTTGAATCATTATTGTACTCCAAATAAATAATACTGTAATTACTTTTTTCATGAATGATTACTTAGTTTCTTTGCCTCCTGAATCAGCTATATTTACTCAATCAGAGAAAAGAAAGTAATTAGAATAACTTACTTGCCAAATTTGCCTAAATTGTCTAAACTGTTTTGGTTTTAATGAAATACCTACCACTGTGGAAATCAGCGTAAAAACCACTGACTTTAATCTACACAGGAAGTTCTCTCTTTACAACAGCTGAAAAAGGGGATTCTTCTAAAATCTATTTTGTTTTTACTACGAATGGAGCTTTTACAAACAATTTGATTTTTTGAAAGTCAGAAGCTATGCTTGACTTTTTAAAACAATTGTGTAAGTATCTTCTGATTATATTTTTCCTACAACCAAATAGAATGTGGGAGAATTATTTTTAAGATAAGTATTTGGAAATGAAGAAATTGATTACAACTATATGCAGGTCTGATAGCTTTTTAAAAATACCACTCTCATATTTTTAATTGAATGACTAGTTGGTAGGACACCAAATGCTGCAGGGTCCCAAACTTATTCCACCACTAAGTTTATATTATACTGGAATGATCATATTGCCTGTTGGGAAACATGTCCACTAAAAGTTCAAGTTGACACAATAATTTCAAAGAAAATTTTTGCTACTTCTTGTATAACGTATTCTCTGAGTTTATAAGTTCATTGCAGCAATAGTTTTGGATGTTTGGTTCTTGGTTTACTTATAACACACTGGCTAGAAGTAGGGTACATTGGGGTTGTGTGTTTTGAGTTTGTTAGATCAGCATTATATAGTTAATTTAAAGAATTGTAGTATTCTCCCCATATTCTTAAGTTATAGCTAAAATGAAAGTGAAATATTCATTTGAAATAGAAGGGAAGGGAGAAGAAATGGGTAGGAAATATCAGAAAGGGAGACAGAACATAAAGACTCCTAACTCTGGAAAACGAACTAGGGGTGGTGGAAGGGGTGGGGGGTGGAGGTGAATGGGTGATGGGCACCGAGGGGGGCACTTGATGGGATGAGCATTGGGTCTTATTCTGTATGTTGGCAAATTGAACACCAATAGAAAATAAATTTATTATTAAAAAAAAGAAATATTCATTTGAAGGGAAATAAACTGGTGCATAAAAAGAATATTGAATCTGTGATGTATAATGAAGGAAAATAGCAATAACATGAAAATTAATATTCTTAATATTTGACCAAAACTCACTTCAGGTTATTTTTATTTCTTTCCAAGAATGCCCCTGATTTCATTAGTGAGACATGGTAAGACATTTTTAAAGTTCTATCTATAAATAGCATTTTTCTCATAAACTGACCTAGTGATATTAAATTGGTACAAAGCTCAAAATCAGTATTTAACATTTAATGGAACGAACAAACTAATTCTGCAATTTAACTCAACATTTGCAGTAAGATGACTTGTACCCTAATGGCTTGTAATTAATTTTTCTGAAAATCATATTTATGATAGTCTGCAGATTCGGGGCTTTATCTAATACATAATGTTCATTTTGAGCCTTTAATTGCATTTAAATTAAAATTGGCTTAGCAGGAAGATGAATTGTGGGAATGCATCAAACCACCCAGCATGTCCTGAAGATGTGAGCCTGAAAATGCAATTTGGTGGAGATGTGCAGAATCATTTGGAGTTCATTAATTTTTATTGCACAGGTAGTTTTACTAAAGTAGGTTATTTTCTTTGAAATTTATATTTATGTTTATGTCAATAGCTGAATATTGTATTAGTCCTTACATCTATTAGAGTTTATTAACCTGGCCTAATAGAGGTTGTTCATATTGAGAAGAGAGATAATTTGTGTCTGTCCCTCATTCTGATTCTGTGAGACTGGTAGTGTAAGAATGCATTTTTTTGGCAGGGAGGAGGGAAGAAGGGAGAGGGGGTCTCTGTGAAGGAAGTCAAACAAGTCCTTTCAGAGAATGGACTCTGGAAGAAATCTGGTGAGGGCCCATCTGAGAAGACATTCTTATTACTGACCTTCTTAGGCCTTCCAGACTGAATAATCTTTTTCTCTCTGCATGAATGAGGTTTTGACCTGGCCATTGCAATGAAGGGTTATCGATGTGCAACTCTGTTTGTGGTTTAATGTGCCTGAGCTTTGGCCAGCCAGCTTGTAAGTGATTCCTTAACTTGCAGATGCTGCTGAGGTGATCCAATTTAATTATAATGTCACTTTACAATTATAAGGGAAAAGAGGTTTTACGTAGTCTAATGAATACAAATTGTCCACAATTTGAAAATACAAAGAAATAAAAATTAACATTTGTCCTCTTTGCCAGAGAATTTACATTTGTGCAACTGGTACTAATAAGTAAAATAATCCCATTACCTAAATTCATTAAATACATGTGCTTTTTATTTTGGAGATAGTATATCATTCTTATTAATAAAATGATATTGTTAGCATTTGCCATTCTGGACTCATTTTTTCCCCCTTTGCAGACAGTGTAATTAGGGATGGAAAAAGCTTCAGGATGAGCAAATGCCAACTATATAAATGAATTATATAATTGTGGTAATGATTTTCCCTAAAACTCTTTCTGCCAACTGTAACATTTTTCACCTCACCGTGTGTGTGTGTGTGTGTGTGTGTGTGTGCATGCACACGCACGCGAGTACTCACGGTCTGTGTGCCGTCTTATTTCACAAAAATGTGGAAATAGTTTTCCATTCTGACAATCTGCCGCAAGTTCCTAGTTTGTGGTCAGAGATGATAGAAGCCCATATTCATTTACTACGCGCCAATCAGAACTTGACAGAGGTATTGCTTATTTTCTCATTTCATCACTGGAGCATGCTGTTGTAGTTTAGTCCCTAATTACTCTCAGACCGAGACGATCCAAATATCCCCATGGTGGTAATATTTTCCTGCCTGGGTGAGTCATTACGTTGTTTGGCAGACTGAAACACCAGCCTTCCGTTGTTGGAACACTACCCCTCATGTAGAGCCACATCCTCCCCTCAGTGCTGTCTGCTCTTCGACTTCGGTCCTGCTGCGACATTTCAAGCTATCCTGTACGCAATCACATTTGCCTGCCTTCTCTCTGACTGATTGGACCACTGCCAGTTCCCTTTTCAGGGCCAAGGACAGGAGAATGGGGGGTATCTGAATAGAACTGCTTAATGATCTAATGGACCAGTGCCTCTCTCCCACTGAGAGAGAGGGCTTATTTGTTTGCTGGTTACAGGAAAGGTCAGGGAAATCCTTTTCAACAAAGGCTGTGACAGTGAGAATGTACAATATCATACATTACTGCTGTTTGAATAACTTAATACCTTGGGTGCGCCCCACCCCCAGAGACAAAACCAGACATTTTGGGGTCTTTATTTCATTTTCAGTCTCCTCCAGATGGCAGAAAATGGAAGTGAGGAAGCTTCGGTTCACACAATAGTTTACACCAAATGCCAAATATCAGGAAGCTTCACAGGTATTCAGTTCTGAAGAGTGTGATGAAGTTTGGAAAGCTGCTAAAGATAGCCAGCCTTTCCAATAGGGATTGTTATATAATTATTTTAAATTATGTGTGTCTAAACCTGCAGGGATCCACAACGTCTTAGTGGCACTTGAGCATTTGTTATTTTTGGTTTAGAGCGATGCTCCTTCACTACTTTCCCCAGCCGATCTTTTTCATCTGTTGGCACTTCATCAAAATAACCACAATAACCACAAATAAGTATTTACCACAACATATGGGGAAGTTTTAGGTGAAACCATTTTTGAAAGAGTTGAGAAATAGATGCACCAAATAGATGTATGAAAAGTACTTGAGTTATACTCTTCAGGTTAACATTCTGACAAAGTGTTCATCTATGGATAGCTGGCATTTTTCTTCACGTCCTTGGTAAACACTACTAACTGTAAAGTGGTTTTTTAGATGGATCATTAAAGATTATAAAGGAAAACATACTGAAAGGGTGAAAAAAAAACAACAACAAACTTCGATGAGCCAGCTATCACACTGGGGAGACGTTTGGTGGGAAATTAACTGACTCCACTAGAAGAGATTTAGATTAAGCCATGGAGTAGCCAATAGCAACTGGAGCCTACTTGTATTGAGATGTTTATTTAAACAAAGAAATCATCAAACAATAGTTTGAAGGAAGTTTTTTTTTCCCCTTTCTCTTTTTTATATTTTCTGAAAAAGGAACAGAGAGGCAGGAGAGGTTTGTCCCTCCATGTCACGGTTCACCTGCCCTGGAGGTGGAGGGTGGGGAGTCTTGCAGTCTGCTCACTCAACTGTATTTGACTAGGGCCGTCAGCCCCTCAGCTTTCACAAGCATTGAATATGTCAAAAAATCTTTCAAAGAAAGTGTAAATTTTAACTGGGCTGTTTCTGGTTCATATTTAATGCTGTTTAAAAAGCCACAAGCATGTTGATGTCCAAGAGACTCTCGCATGTGTGCTGTGCAGCTCTGCTGAGGTGTGGTAAGTGTGTGATTCCAAGCAATTAGGATAAGAGACAGTTGGTATAGGTAATTTCTAAATACCTAAGAAGGTTGCAGTATTTTTGTTGAGCAGCCTGAAATTAACCCTTTTCTTCAAATAGGCGGGCTGTACCTAGAGTATGATTTTTCTCTGTGTGTTCCACTTTAAAGGAGTGTCTCTTCTTGCAAGTCTAACCACTGATTTCCTTAAGAAGATTCTTATTTATTGCTTATTTTTTAAAATGGACTGCAAGATGCTTTATAAGAACCAATTACTATGATCAACATGGTGATGATTATTTTCTATGAGTCTGCCTTCCTCTGGCATGTTAAAAAGCTACTACTCAGCTAACTATGGAGCTGGGAGAAACTGTCTTATTTCCTTTACAAGAATCCCTTGCCCTAGAGGGAGGTTGTCTTTAGCACCCACATCTGCAGCTGGAATGTGATGGATAGGTAGTACATGGAGAGTCATTGCCTTCAGATTCATTGGTATGATCCCGTTTGTTTTGTTTTTACTACTATAAGAATAAAGAAAGAAATGTAGTCATAAATATATGGAAATGTGTCCTTTGGGTGCTTGAACTTATTTTCTCAAGCTCACATGTAGAGAATAAAGGGGGCAATATCCATATGTGCACATCTCACCCCTAATTGGAATTTAGAGATGTTCACTGACTTTTTTAGAGGGTAGCCTGTGGATGTCTGAAAAAGTGGACCCGGTCTCTCTCTCTCTCTCAGCTATCAGCTTCAAACTGTATAATGCATAGCATCTTAAAAAGTGTGGCTTGAAGGAGAGCTGTTTATCCTTGGCACCAAATTTCCCTGCATCATGTATTTCCAGAAAATTACTGGGGGATTTCCTGTGAAGAAAGAGGGGATGGGGGTGGAGAATTGATAAAAAATGAGTAAAGAGGAAGACAGACCCTCACACATTGAAGAACAGATTCTGTAGTCGTGGGAGCTGGCAGACATGTTCCGTGCTTTTCACAGTCAACATTCAAACAGATTATCAGATGGCATATTTCACCCTGTTGTTACTTTAAATGAAGTGACCATGAAATCAACAAATCTGCTGTCAGGTGCCTGTCACTGAGATAGTTCTTCCTGTCACACAATGCCTCACATAGCAGGTAATGTGTTTTTAAGAATCAGTCCTGTGTCACCTCATCAAGTCCTTGTTAAAAAGATGAAATAAGACGGATGGTGTTGTCTACCATGGAGTTGACTGAAATTCAGTAGAATGAAATGTACAGTCTACAAAGAAATGCTTCAAAGAGAGCCACCAGGGTGTAAGAAAGGATAGGTATCTTGTCCTACTTTCTTACGGGCTTCTGCTTGTGTCCTTAGGATCACTATGCACTTTGTCTTTTTCATTAAATTCTAGTCTACAAATCAATTAAATCACGTTTTGAACTCCGTGATGAGGGCTGGGTCGATTTAGGTTTACATCATCTAGCATATGATTTTGCAGAACACTAACACAAAACTGACTTAGGATCTCTGAGATGCACTTGCTTTCTTTCCTACAAGAGACAGATGAATTTACTGAGCTGTAAGGGATATCTCAGAATGTATTTGTTGAGTTCTCTTAATACATTTGAGTATACTTTTTGGGCTTTTATCATTGCCCTATTTTAGGTATTCTTTGACAAGATGCTCTTGGTATTTTGAAATAATGGTAGAAAAAAAGGAAAAAATCAGAAATACAAATCATGTACCTACTAAAAATCATATAGATAGTGTAGTAAGCATGTACATCTCAGTTTGTGTGTTGATTATGGTTTCTATTCATAAACTTTATTTATAAAAGAACACATTTTATGGAAGCACCTCCAAGGCTCAGTTGGTTAAGTGTTGACTGGGTTTTGGCTCAGGTCATGATCTCAGCATCCTGGGATTGAGCCCCTTGTAAGGCTTTGCACTTAGTGCAGAGTCTGCTCAGTCCCTCTGCTTCCCCATCTGCTACTCTCCTCACTTGTGCTCTCTCTCTCTCTCTCTCAAATCAATAAATTAAAATTTGTAAAAAGTATTAAAAGAATACATTTTATGTGGAAGTTCAGTCTGGTATATTAGTGGTCATAAGTATGATTTCTCTTTGTAAAGCACCAGTACTAGGTACACACCAGGTACAACCCTGAATCTACATTGCCTACAACTTCAGATTGGAATCTAGATGCCATGAAGCAATAGATCTTTTTTAATACTACCAAGTTTGTATCATCTGATTCAGTTCATACATCTGATAGATACAGTTCAGCAGCAAATCTTATTATAACATCAAAGTCAAAATACCAGGATGCGGATTAAAATACAAGGGCCTTTTTATTCATGCATGTGTGCATCCATTCCCTCCATCTGACTCTTACAGCAATTATTATAGAGCCATAACAGATTTGAACGTTAAAAAGAATGAAAATCAATATCTGCTTTCCAGGAATTGAACCTGGTGGTGGAGACACACAAATGATTCTTAATACCCATGGGTAAGTGCTAAGGGTGTGACTTGATCTGAGAGAGACAGGGAAGACTTCACAAACAAGGTAACATCTGAGGTGGATCCTGGAGGATGAATAGGAGTTCATCAGGGAAAAGGTAAAAGAAGGATACACATCCCAAAACATCGAGGGGTAAAAGGGCATGATGTGTCTTAGGAAAGATTGCGCAATTTGGTTGGGCTATAACACAAGGAAGATTATGCTCTAGGGACTTCATTTTGAATGGTTTAGAGGTAGAGACTGCCTTAGAGCACCACTAATGCATTTGGTATGTCGAAATACAGCAGTCAGAACTGTGGTCGCATTTCATCATGGGTGATATTATGGGTGAGTATTGAGCTGTTAACAAATCAGCCAAAGTCCTTTTCAGAAAAGAACAGTTCTAAGAAAAGTGCTGTAGTTATTATTTATTATTAATTTAGGCAATTATTTTTATTTCCCATTTCTATTTTGTATGTTTAGCCTTGGTCCTTTTTCTTAGTTCTCTCTAGATGCCCATAGATGGGTTTCTAGATGTTCTTCCCCCAGGTTGCATCTGTAATGAGACTTGCAGTTTTCTTCACACTTCCTTACAGCTTGGTTGATAAAAATCCCAATTGTGTGTGTGTGTATGTATATGTGTGTATGAAACATTCAGCTAGATAATGACACCTGTAGGCTTAGAAAAACCAAGTGATATATTTTGTTTTTTTCTAAACTGCTGCATTCCAATTACTATTTGGATTAAAACTCCACTGGATTAACGTGGAGTTGGCATTTTTACTGGTTACAGATCTTGACCATAGAAATATCATTGTACTTTTAGATTACCTGATCATATCTTTAGTATTATTTTTGATAAGTATTACACATTATGAAACAGGTTGACTGGAACATTTTTCTTATGTTATGATTATTCATCTTCCAACCTTTGAAGCAAAATTCTGTACTTGAGTGTTTGGGGGATAATTAGTATGTTAGATGTGGAGAGGACAAGTGAAACACAATCAAATGGAAAACAAAAATCTTAGACACATATACACACAACTTTTGGGGGATAGGAGAATCCATTCACAATTTTATTAACTCCTAGACATTTGAGTTTATTATTTCCTATTATTGGTCATTATATATAGGATTGTGGTGGTTGGTCCTTTAATTACAGCATGCATTTAGAACATTTTAGTATCTTAATGTGTTTATTGGGAATTGTGGAACTTGCTTTCCTGTCCTGAAATGAGCTCATGAAAATGCATGAATGCTCTTGTCATTCGAGATGGCAGGGGGTGTTTTTGGCAGTACAATAAGTTTTTCCCTATAAAGAATAGCTAGGATGTAGCAGTGAAGTGTCGGAATGCATGGAGATCAGATTAAATGTATTTGAATTAGTATCTCTATGGGTTTTATATCTCAAAGTCAAAATAGTCATTCTCATCAGATAAAAATATTCTTGACTGGAGAAACTCTGATCCAGAAACAATCTATCATTTGAATCCCCTGATTGTAATATGAATGGATATTCAAGTTCTAACACACTGAGAGTTAATGCTGTATCCCAGTGGTTTATTGAATCACAGTGCCATCTAAAGCGATCCTCTAAGAGCAAAACCAGTCAGAATAAGTATTTAGATACCATCTGCCAGTGCACCTCACTGTAGCACAATTCCCAATGGTGGAATTTGTAAATGAAATGTCTGTCCCGTTGCTCATCCAGGCAGTGTTAGTTACTGAAGTACAGAAGTCCTTGCTATAAGGTGCTCTCATCTATAAGGTCCTGTGAATATAGAATGACAATAGTGTTACAAGAAAAATTCAGCATATATGCATGCCATCAGTTGCTGTAACTTCAGTGGGTATTTATAGCTAAGGGGGCAATGTTAATTACTCGTTGTGATCCCTGTCATTACTTACTTTTAGTTATCAGAACTTTCCACTTGAATCACTTCACCATGTTACACTTTGGGGATTATTCCTTGAGTAAGTACTAAATGGTTACTAAAGATATCATGCCAGGGAGTCATGCCCTCTTTTGGTTTTGGAAAATAGGAGTCTCTATAATTGTAGTATGAGACTTCTATTTAAGTGTTCCTTTAGGTCATATTTGCAATTTTTTTAGCATTGTTTCTCCTTTACCTTTCAAACATTACCGATAATTTGTTGAACTCTAAGTCAGCAGAAGCAGTGTTTCCAATATATATAGCCTGAAGTACTGCATTTTTCTTGTTGTTGATTTATGTTATTTGACTGTTGCCTGCTTTTTTTTGTTCCCCTTGGGTTTCAAAATATTACATATGGCATTTTTTTTTTTTTACTGAACCTAGTAAGCCACTTTATAAATAAATGTCTGACTATAGATTCCTAGGTGACAACAGATAAAATCTTAGGTAAATTCAAATAACATGTCCAAACATGCAATGTAAAGTCAGTGAAAATCAAATAAACAGTATGTCCATATTGATATTAAACCATGGTTTTAAATAACAGATTTCCAAAATTTTCTAATTATTACTGTTACTTTGGCAGAGTGGAAATACGTTTTTTGAATCACACAGAGCAGAGTTAAAATATTAGCTCCCATTTATTTTTACTCAGTGTGTGATCTTGAGCAGCTTACCTGAACTCTTTGACCATTAATTATCTCCTCTAAGAAATGATGAGTCAGAGGTAAGATATATGAAGTATTGGATACATAGTAAGAACCTATATATGGTAGTAGTGCTGTTTTTTTTAAAGATTTTTTATTCATGAGAGATACAGAAAGAGAGAGAGGTAAAGACAGAGGCAGAGGGAGAAACAGACTCCATGCAGGGAGCCTGATGTGGAACTCAATCCTGGGACCACAGGATCACACCCTGAGCCAACGGCAGATGCTCCACCACTGAGCCACCCAGGCGTCCCCAGTAGTGCTGGTTTTTATTTAAAATCAGCCCTTTCTACTGGCTCCTGAATGCATGTACAAAACATACTCTGATTGGGTGATAGAATGGCATCCATGTATAGAAAATTATTTATATACATAGTGAATAGTTAAGTCTCCAACAGGATACAAAACATATTGGATTCTTGTAATACCTGGACCTCCAGTGCTAACACAATTTAAATGACAAGGAAACTTTACTGTTTAATTTTTAGCAAAATTTGTCCTGGTTTGCTCATAAACTCAAGAATTTGTGGCAAAAGGAGGCCTTCTTAAAAACAACAAAAATCTCAGTGCATTAATTTTAATCATATGGCTTTTGTTGGTAAATATTTGTTGAAGACTAATTAAAAATAGAAACCACAATCCATGCCTTTATCAGCTTGATAACCTGTTAGCAGAGAACAATACTTAGTGAAAGGGCTAAATAACAAATCGACAGTGTAAAATGGTAAGATAACATGACAAAAAACATATGTAAATACTAAAGGGATATGGAGGGGATCCCTGGGTGGGTCAGTGGTTTAGCGCCTGCCTTTGGCCCAGGGCGTAGTCCTGGAGTCCTGGGATCGAGTCCCACGTCGGGCTCCCGGCATGGAGCCTGCTTCTCCCTCTGCCCATGTCTCTGCCTCTCTCTGTGTGTCTCTTGTGAATGAATAATAAAATATTTTTAAAAATAATCTTAAAAAAATAAAAATAAAAGGATATGGAGAGATATAAGAGTGCATAGTAGGTTAAAATTGGGATACTTCATGGAGGAAAAAATTGGAATTATTGGCAGACAGGAAAGGAATAGGAAAGCTATAAAAGAGCACGTTGGTGGCTTTTCTTGAGGAGCCAAGAACCAATTACCCACCCGGAATTTATGAGAATTAAGTCAATTTAAGAAATATGAAAATATACATGAAGAATCTTTGTTTACTAGTTACAATTTTATTCCAAGAGTTGATATGAAATAGCTTTTTTTTTTTAAGATTTGATTTATTTATTCATGAGAGAGAGAGAGAGAGAGAGGCAGAGACACAGGCAGAGGAGAAGTAGGCTCCATGCAGGGAGCCTGATGCGGGACTTGGTTCCGGGACTCCAGGATCACACCCTAGGCTGAAGGCAGGCACTAAACTGCCAAGCCACCCAGGGATCCCCCGATATGAACTAGTTCTTGAGAATTATGTACGTCCTGATTGCATTGTCTATGTACCAAAGTTGAGGATGGAGTCATTGACAAGTTGTGGGGAATGTTAGATGGTGAGTAGGTGAGACAGTAAAAATAAAATTAGGCTTGTATGTTTTAAGTGAGGAATTTTTGCATGAAAACAGAGGAATTATGGTCTGACAGTGGTGGAATGCTAAGCTACCTTTATTTCTAAGCAGTTGTGTACATGCACTTGTTTGTGTGTGTGTATGTGTGTTGTTGCTGTTGTTGGGAAGGGAGTAGCAAGAGAGATAAGTAGCTTCCTTTGACAAAAATTTTAAGGAAAGCAGAGTTTTGCAGGGGAGCCTGGAAGAGCCAGGCTTCAGTTAGAGCAAGTAGTAAGATATATATTCCAAGAGAAGTTTGAGGATGGAGTTTATATATAGTAGAATACATGTTACTGGGAAAAGCCAGTAACAGGTGAGGTGGGGTGGGGACAGTGAGAGTAACCAGAGAGACTTGCACTTTGAATCTTGTAACCAGAGAGTAACCAGAGAGACTTGCACTTTGAATCTTGTTGAGAATTCTGGAAGTGAAAGTTGTACATGGGATTTATCAGATTCAAGATCCCTGGTTATGACCTAGAGCTGTTTTGGTGCCAGACAGACCTGGCTAAAGATCCCAGTTGCTGATAGTCCTTGGTTTATTCACTTAATAACCTCAATGTGGATCACCGGTATCATAGATAAGTTAAAATTGTGACTTTATTTTGTAGTTTTGAAGAGCACATTCATGTGAGAAATGGTCTTTTATACATTAAAGCTTAAATTTTTCTCTAGTCTTTTAAGTAGAATTAGTGATTCCCAGAATCATCTACAAGAAAGGAGCTCACTGAGCATTTCTGCTAATATATGTTACTTTAATTGCAAAATTGTGCCTCCCATCTTAGCTCAGCAATTCAAAGTTTGCATAAGAGGTTTGAAATGAATGAAGTCAATAGATTTTTTTTCATGCACAGGTTTATATATTGAGTTCAATTCTAAAATATATATCACCCTGCAAGTGGAAAATGTATTGATCTATAGTAGATGGATTTCTATCTCTAGTGTTACCCGAGTTTGTGCAAAGCAGATCACATAAGGGCTAGCGTGGTTTTGTGGCATCCTGCAGACTCAGAGAGGCTCCAGCCCTGCAGAATCATGAACTCATATGACAACTCTTGTGATACTACTTTTAAGTCCTGAAGAATTTCCCATTTGGAAATGGGAATTTCGATTACTTTGCACAGCTATATAGCTGCAGTGTTAACTAATAAAGTAAATTCAATCCATTTCACATCAGACAAGCCCTTGTTGCATTGTTTCTCATCTGGGCTGTTAAATGTCATGAAGAGAGACACATCTAATCTTGAACTATCACTAGAAAAAAGTTGCGGGCTCTCTTGTGCATGCTTTAGCAGAAAGAAAGCATGTCGTGTACTCTGAGAGCTGGAAGGGATGTTAGAGGTCAATTGCTTGCTCTCTAATCTAAAACCAGAGTCCCCTCCTCAGTCCCCACAGGAGTGAGCCAGGAGGGGAGGTATTGACTTAGTCTGAGAAAGAGCCGTCATAGCAAGACCTCAGAACAGGAAAGGACTGAGCTGTGATGTGGTTATTCAAGCAAAGTCGAGGAAATAAGTAGACAAGGAAGTTCGATCAGATCGCTTCCTTCTAAAGTTCTTTCTAAAATTCTGTAAAAGCATCCTCCTTCAAGTTTGACTGGATTTCAGCTACTATTGAGGAGTAAAGGGTAGGGGAAAGAGGATGATGTTCCTCTTGCTGGAGGATTTAAGCACAACAAAGTTATATTGGGGGAAAAAAATGATACTAAAGACCCTAGCTTTCCCTTTTAACAAGATCTAAAAATGATGAGTGAGGAGCATAGTAAATGCCTATTTGGTGCTATAATGATAAAACAACACCAGTTTGCCCTATGGCAGAACTAGCTCATCACAGCAGCTTCCATGTTCTGAGAACATGCACCCTCTCTTAGGTAGGCCCTGTGTTGAGTGCTTTTGCTGTGCTACTTGCTTAGAACACATCTGTCTCTATAAGGTAGGCACCCTTATTCTCCCATTTCATAGATTTAACAAGGCTAAACAGCTTTTTTAAAGTCATATCACCAGCGAATGGAAGGGCTAGAATGCATATTCGGGGTGCCCACTAACACGTAGTGTAATTTGCAACTTTAACCAATAAAAGAAAAAAACTTACACAACAGAATACCCTCACTCTTCAGTCACACATTTTGAAATATTCAGGAGTAATAGGTCTTAGCATATGAGCCAGCAATACCACTTCTGAGTATATAAATGAAAGAATTGAAAGCAGGGTCTCAAAGAGATATTTATACACTCATGTTCACAGGAGCATTATTCACAATAGCCAAAAGGTGAAAGCCCCCCACGTGTCTGTTGACAGATGAATGGAGCAACAAAATGCGGTATGTATATACAAGGGAATACTATTTAGCCTTAAAATGAAGGCAGTATTGTCACACGCTGAGGCTCCATAGGAGTAAGAACCTGCTGACCCAGAGTGTACAAAGTGGAGGAATTCAACCCTATGTCGGCTTCATGCTTCCCTCTTTAACTTGGTGCTTCACGTGGAAAATAAAAGAAAATAAGCCTCATCAATTTCCGAGTTCTTTCGAGCGGTACAGCCATACAGATCAGATAGTACAGAGGGAATGCATTATAAGATGAAGCCCTGCCTCTTTTCTGTTCTATATCATTAATATGCAGCCTCCACTCTGAGATCCCTGGGAATATCATTCAGTGTCTCATTTCCATGCCTTGACTAAGGCCTGCATATGCCCCGTACCACCCTCATGCTCAGATGGGGTTCACCTCTCAGCATCCAGCTGTGTTACCTCCTTGCAAAGCATACCTCTCCCAGGCCTGCCTTCCTGTGCATCTCCAGCACACAGTGTAAAACCCTGTAATATAGTCGTTTTCAGCTAGAAGCAATTTGGCCCCCAAGAGACATATAGCAACGTCTGAAGGCATTTTGGGTTGTCACAGCTGGCTAATAGGTAGAGGCCAGGGATGCTGTTAAACATCCTATTATACACAGGATCCCCACTACCCCCCAGCCCTCCTCCACACACATACACAACAGGGAATTATCCCAAAATGTCAATAGTGCCAAGGTTGAGAAACCACATAGAGCATTTGTCACATTTACTTGTTAGTTGTATACATGTATACATGTCTGCTTCTCCTGGTAAATTAGGAACCTTCTGTGAATGTTTTTTTCATTTTTGTATCTTGAGTGCATACCTCATCATAGGCATTTAGTGAATGTTTCCTGACAATGAATCAAAACCAGAACATGACCAATGCCTCATGCGAAGTAGAACTAGAGCGTGATGGAGTTTAAGGAAAAGAGAGATTGCTTCCAACTTTGGCTTATCAGTCAAGAAGGACTTTGCAGAGGAGGTGGGGTTGCAGCAGCCATTAAAAGAAGGGTAGAATGTTGAGGGGCAGAAGAGCACTTTGGGAAAGGGAGCAGTGTGAATAGCATTTGGGGAGGAAAAAAGGCCAACTGTGTGCTTGGGTAGGAGAGCTGTCCAATATGGCTGGAGCATGGCATGCGTAAGGAAAGAGTCAGACATACACCTGGGCATTTTGACTTGGAATGACTACCTAGATAGGGTACACTTCAATGATCAGTGAGGAAATTTAGAAGTTTTCCTCTGGGATAGGGGTCAGGGTTGTTGTTAGGAAGACTGCTTTGGTAACAGGATATCAAAGAGACAAATACAGACTAGCTGGGCAGTCCTTGCTCGTTCAAGTAAGAGTATCTCCTCAGAGAAAATGCCATTGAAGGCAAAAAGGAGAATGTGGATGCAGATAGGATTTGGCTCCCCAGACAAATGGCAAGCTAGGTGAGAACAGAAACTGTGATGTCTACATCCGTGTCACCCGAGGCACTTCACATGATGGAGGGAAACATGTAGACTACACGTTGAATACATGCATAAGGCAGATGTCATCTAGTGAGACTGATTTCCATATATAATTGGGGAAACTAATCTCATTTCTTCTTGGAAAACAAAGCATATTCTTTGTTGATTGATTAGTGTTTTGTTAATTGGTTGATCAGTGGTGAGATAGGTGGTCGGAAACAAACTTCCAATAGGATAAGGAGACCACAGCGTGGAAGATTGAATCAAGAAAGGCTAGAATGTCCTCTAGCTTCTCCAGCTGGTGCCTCCATGCCAAATGTTTTCCTTGTCCCTGCAAACTGCAGAGAATGTCACCTCTCAGAGTGATGCGAAGCACCACACTAAGATGAATTTCTTTAACCTTCGTGTATTTATTTTGTTATCAGGGTTTTGCACACCTCCCCTAGGGTGGAAGAGGTAATTAAATTTTAGTATAAAAGACTTCCTACTAGACATCAGGCTTCATGGGGGAATAAAAGTAAATAATAGATAGCAAGGAATATCAACCAGTGATTAGAGCCCATCCTGCTTAATTAGTTCAAAATAACTTCAAGGCAAGATTGTGGAGATTGGTAGATACTCTAGAGTTGACCAATAGGATGGAATTCAAAACAGGATGGAATGTATCCTCAAGAGATGGTGTGGGCTGGGAAATAATGGGAAGTAGAGTGTTCTGAGTTTGTTGGCTTTTTTAGCAACTCCCGAGGCAACCTGGATGAGGCATGCCTTTATTCAGGTTCTTTGGGCTCATTATGAATAAGAGTAGAACAATGTGGTCTTTATACTCTCCTTGAGGAAATTTGAGGGTTAATATAATTTATATCCATAGGTATAATAGCACAGCAGAAAGAGATCATGGTTTTTGAAGCCATACCACCTAGGTTTGACTCTTAGCTTCAACAGTTCCTAGCTGGGTGACCTTGAACAGATGACTTGGCAGTTTTCTGCCTCAGGTTCTCAGGTGTCAAATGGAGATGATTGTCCCAACCTCTATGTGTATGGTGATGAATTAATACATGTAAAACTCTTTTTTAGAAAGATTATTTGTCTATTTGAGAGAGTGTGCATGTGAGTACTGTGGGGGAGGGGCAGAGCTTCTCAGAGAGAACCTCAAGCAGACTCCCTGCTGAGCATGGAGCCCAACAGGGGGCTCGACTCTACAATGCCAAAATCATGAGCCAAAATCAAGAGCCAGATGCCCAACTGAATGAGCCACCCAGTGTATAAAACTATTGAAAGACAGCCAAGCAAAAAGAAGGTGCTCAATGATAGTAAGTCCTTCATATTAATCCCTATTACTATTATTATTCTATTATTTCTTTAGGTGGATATGTTATACATGAGTCAGTATATTGATAGTACTGTCTGATAACTGAAATGTCCAAGACCCCAGTAAAACTCAGCATGGCTACCAATCTCACAATCAAAGATTATATAAGTATACCTTGAAAAATAGGTTTTATACAGGTAAGAGGGAGCAGGTGTTCAATAGGTGGCTGACAAACCTATGAGAGTGGAGAATGAGCCAGTTGGGTTTTATGAGAGAGAAAGAAGCCTCGTCTTGGCAGAGATGGGGCTGCTTTGCTGAGCTGTAGAAAATACAAGACTTCTGAGCATAAGGACTTTGTGCTTGGATAGGGCTCCTAAATATAGTGCCATGGTCATGGTAGACACTTGGCAAAAGGTATATTGATTAAATGACCAAGAATAATGAAAATTACTGGAGTGATAATATCAAGATGCTGTTTGATGAACTACAATGCCTATGGGATCTGATGGTCTGAAATGTTTCTGGCTCCCATAAGCAACATCATTGCCCTCTGGTTAAATGCATCTGCTGAAGTTGATGCAGTCATGGTAATGGATCCATAATGGTTGGCTTTATTTTTTTAATCTATAAACATGCTGCCAAGTTATTTGCTTGGAATTCAGTCTGTCTTTTGTGTTCTCGAGGAGCAAGTATGTCCCTGTTAACAGTATCGTATAACTGTGTGGATGAGTATGCTGTGTGTATATGTATATAGCCTTAAAGAAGGCTGTTTGTCATTATGGCTTTCTTATCTTTGCCCTTTGGCTAAACACTTAGCCTTTTATTCTTATTCCCATAGGCCTGTGCTCTCCGCCTGTGTTTATCTAATCCCAAACTGAAAGTTCCTATGATAGGTGAAAGTGAAAAACATAAACCTGGAATGACTGGGTAGTGGTGAAATTTCAAGTTGTACAAGAGATATTTTTGAGTAGGACATCCCCAGGCAGCGTTCTGTTCTGACCATGGACATAAAGGTACTTTCTGCCTATTTATATATATGACCCATTTGATAAAAATCGTAGTAGTTTTTCTGACTTAACTTGAACTAGAAGCTCTGCCTACAAATCAGAGTGTTGCTTACTTTCTATTGGATACTATCACTTCTCTTTACTAAAACTTAGCTTCTCAAAGACAAGGGCCATGTCTGAATCATCTGTGTTTGCCTGGCTTATAATAGCACCTGGCACAGAGAGCTGCTTAATAATTACTTGTTGATGGAATGCTTTCATAATGCAGCAGGCTCTCCAAGGCTGTTAACCTGAAGATCTCTCCTGGATCTGTCTTTTTAAACAGCCTAATGACCTAGGAACTAGTGTCTCATTTATCTACCTATTCCATTCACACCCTTGGTGCCTCCTCTTCCAGTTTTGCAGAGTATTCATTGATATTTTCGGAGAAAAGAAGAAACAAATAAGTTCGTAATGAAAATAACTCCTTTCCTCCATATTGGGAAAGGTGATTTGTTGTTCCATATAAAGAATGTCAAACAAGTAGCAGAGGGAAATCTTTGCTGAAAGACTCAGATCAATCCCAAACAAGTTTTCCCCTCTTGTGTCAGCAAAATGCCTTGTTGAGTAAATAGTTGTGAAACTGACAAACGCATGGAAGATGGTAATACTTAGTATGTTTTGCTCCTTAGCGAGTTTCAGTGGGGCATTAATATATGAGGACTTATGTAAATGTGGGCACTTAAGATCAGAGGAGAGGAAGTGGGGGCAAAGGCCTCTTAGGATTGCAAGCATCACTGGCTGTATCACTCTTCACTATCATTTCGAAAGCATAGGAACAACCATGGGGAGAAAAGTTGACCACTCAGTTCACATTAAGAATCGATGCTGTATAAATCGGGGAGACAAAAGGCTTATGCAGTTATTTAGTAAAACTTTAAAAAGCTGTGGCTTAATAAATTATTCCAGTATAAATTATTCTGCTACTTCTAAAGGCAGGCAGGTAACAAGTTCTCTCCTTTCTATGTAAACCTAGTATTCAATCCTGATTTAATATTCCCACTCTGTTTTTGTAATTAAAACATCATTTATACTGAGAATAATTAAGACAACTGTACATTTGATTTTAAAATCAGTTTTGAGTATTGTGCCTTGTCAAGCTACAAGAATGGTTCCTGCAGCTTTTACAACGTAGCATTAAGAAGCAGACAGTGACCGCAGGCACCTGAGTGGAAGGTTTGACAGTTTGATAAATTAGGAATGACACTTGCCAAAATGGCTGTCCTTCCTGCAGTCTGCCAGTGGAGCATTTGCACACTGTTAATTGAATTGGCAATTTGTGTAACAGTGCCTGCCCCTGAGCTTTCGTAACGCCGGATCTGCCATTTAACTCTGATAATCCAGGACTTGGGAATAAGGACGAAAAGCTTCACATGATATTACTGCAGATTTAAAATGACAGTTGGGGACCTTGTTGCCAATTTCCCATTAAATGAGAAATAATTAACAATAGCAATAACAAAGTCTTATAAAGCTGGAAAGTTAAATTGACTTTTCAGCACTAGTATCGTACAAAATTGCTTCTAGTGTGATTATCGGATTGCCCTTTCAAGATTATGTACCCTAAGTAGTATCATATGATGAACCAAACATGGGATGTTTTGCCAGCCAACCTGTTTTATTACTGTGAAAATCTTCTGATCATCTACAGGGATTGTATTGTCATTAAGAATTTGTTTTATGCTCTAAGATTTCATAGAGATAGAGACCTTAATGAAATGATAGAGTTTCTTATTTCCTGATTTTTGCTAGTAATTTAATTATGGCTGTAACACAGTGTTGAACTACAGCTAGATAATGCCAATTATAAGTTTGTAGTGTAGTATATGTGGCTTTTTTGGGTATCCTTCCTTGATGCTTCCTAGAGTTTTGAGAACTTCTGAATATTTGTATGTGTATGTTTGCTACCATCATATTTGGAATAGTGGTTTTGAACAGTACAGATTCTTGGTATAAGAGTCTTGAAGAAAATTATAAAATGTCAAGTTTCCATGATTCCCACAGCCATGGTTGTAACTCTTCAGACTGTTAATGTTTTCTTAGTTCTGAAGTTCAGAGTCTTTTGGGCATGGTGTTGAGTTGGATATGTTAGCTAGGAAAGGGATAGTATTTACCTGCTACTCTCTGGATGGTTATAACCAATGTGTGCAGCCAGCATCTGTGGTGAAATATTTTGCCTCCTGGGGCATCTGGGTGGCTCAGTTGGTTAAGCTGCTGACTCTCAGTTTCTGCTCAGGTTATGATCTCAGGATCTTGGGATCAAGCCCCCTTATTGGGCTCTGCACTGAGTGGGGAGCCTGTTTGCACTTTTCTCTCTATCCCTCTGCCCCTCCCCCTACTCATGCTCTCTCCTCAAATAAATAAATAAATAAATAAATAAATAAATAAATAAATCTTTAAAAATATATTTTGTCTGTCTCTTTGACAGTATTGGTACTTGGATAGTGGCTAGGTAAGGTGTGCACATCTGATCAGCTAGAAGGGTTTGAGGAACTCATTTGATGGCAAAATATTACCTCTTTCAAAGATTTAAAAAGTTTTTTTTTTATTATAGACTCCCACCTCACAAGTGTAGTTATATTGGTATCCATTAAAGTATTTACTCAAGAAGAGACAAGAGTTTCCTTAGATATTCAAGAATAGAATGGAGCCTTCTGTTCTCTTACTGTGGTTAGAAAATAAGATGGTCTTTCCTCTGTTTTTTTTTTTTTTTTTGAACTTGCTTTTTTTGATGAATGAGTACATTTCATTAATTTAATGTGGTGACAGTATGCATGAATGGCAATCTCCAGATAGAGTGGGAATTGAGGGACTGCCATGCCAGCTAGAGATCAGGGCTTTTCTAGAGGTTATGTTTGAAGCTGGAAACTATGATGATTGCAAAGGGAAAAAGCAGGGAGGCAAAATATTATGAGCATTAACAATTAGGGCTCAGAAGGGAAGTGGAAGTCAGCAAAGGAAACCATAAATGCTGAAGAGAATAGGGGAGAGAATCCGAGGTATCAAGTTCAGGGGTGGATGTGAACTTGAAAACAACGAGTTCTGTATGTGGACTCAGAATACCTGGATGTCTTTATACCTCAACTCTATAAGATTTGGCAAATCAGGAGATCTTTTGTTGCCATCTCTTCATTGAGAAATGGGAATAAATATATGCCTATTTTTACCTCATGAGAGTTTGTGTTTGTGTGTATGTAAAAATTAAGTGGATTATTATAAGGGAAAACATTTTACAAATTATAGAACACTATATGAAAATTTAAGCTGTTAACATTAGTAACAACACAGTAACAGTGCAATTTTCAAAGAGGTGTTCAAAACTTTCCAAAGCCACAGAACTGGATAAGAAAATGAAGAGGAGGGGTGCACGGTAGACAATGGAAAGCCTGTTCCCTGGAACCACCGTGGAGAGTTCATTTTCAGTCCAGTGGTTGAGAACAGATGATGCAGGGACCAGAGCTTTACAGAGAAGCTGAGCCTATAAAGAAATGTGGGTAGTGGGTGTGAATGTCAAGGTGGTGGTGGATGCTGCCTGTTATCGCCAGAATGATGGGATGTGTGTGCAAAGGCCTGATGAGTGTTAGAGAATAAGAGAGGAATTCGGCATGAAAATTGCTGCATTTCCGCAATTTGAAATGTCTCTGAAATTGAAAATGAGTCTTGTAATTGATGTATATATTTAGTATGATGGTTTTTCCTTTTTTTTTTTCCAGGAGAGTAGAAAGTAAAATGATGACATATTTAAAAATTGATGGTGTTTTAGGATTGTTGCAATTTGACAAAATGTTAATATGGATATAGCTTGCTAATGGCCAGTTTTTGCATATTTAATTATCAAAATATTTGAAAGCCTTCTGTACCTTTCTTTATCCAAAGTTAGGATGTTATTTCATTCATCATTTCTTGAATGCGTGTCATATTAAGAGCTTTACCATATAACACTAGACACTGTGTAAAGAATTGGATGTACATGATGCAATTTAATTCTCAAAATAACACCAGGAGCTGTGATTGTTTTTAGGCCCCCATGTTATATAGGAGGCTCGAAGATTATGTCACTTAAACTCCTGGCTTGGTACAAAGCCAGATGCTGGGTTAGATGCTGTGGAGAAAACAAAGGGACACACAGAGTGGCCCATTCCTTTGCCGAAGGTGGTATACAGTATTCAGAAAACAGGCAAGGAAAGACACGCTGTTGTATCGTAAATGCCACAGCAGAGGCACAAGCAGGCTGAGTCCATGAACAAGAGGCATTTCTAACTAGAAAATAAGGAGAAGTTTTTTTATAGGGTAAAATTTAAACAAGTAGACACAGGCAGAAAAAACCAGGTGGGTAAAAGAAATGGAAGCATCAAAAACCATGTGTATGAACTCCTTAATACAGCAAGTTACCATTGTTGGCCGGACAGGGAGCATTCCGGAAGAGGAATAGTGGGAGATAAAGGCAAAATAATTGGTGCATTTCAAAAGGATACCACCCAGTGTTTTGTTGGTGTAATTAAGGCTTCCCTAGTACTTGGTTTTCTTTTTCTTTTTTTTTCCCCTGCCAGTTATTTTGGTTTTGTGTCTCTAACCACTTGAGAAAACCATCTCTGGTATTATAGTAGGTTTTTCTAGTTTGTTCTTGGTTATTTCATGCTTTCAAAATGCTCTAGAGTTCTTTTGTCCCTAGAAAAGATCATGATGGATATTATTTTATATAGTTTAATCATCATGAAACATTTACGTAAAAATGTTCAATGGGACATGAAAAGTTCACTTTAAATTTCATGGAAAGAAATATCCTGATTGTTACAAGTGATGCTGAACTATCATACAATGATGAAAAATGCTTGGGATAAAATTACCTGAGCAGAGGTCTACAAAAAAGTGGACAAGGTTCTTCTCATCTTTAGATCTTCTTTTATGACCATCACTATTGCTGGGCAATTTTTTGGATAATGTGTATCTTTTCTCTTTATTTCTACACTTTCTTATGTAGGCTCTGTATATGTAGCTGCATATTCTTGTTTATCTTATTCTTTAAAAATACATTTTCATTTATTAGTCTTCCCTATTTTTCTCTATTTATGCTTATAAAATAATGGTAACTTTATTTGCTTCCTTTGTTGCTTTGGGTCTTCTCACTTGTGCTTTTCCTAGATTTTTTCTTATTTTTAGCTTTCAAGCTTCCTGACATCTGCATTTAAAGGTATATGTTTACCTCTAAGTACTGCTTTAGCTATGTCCCACAAATTTTGGTATGAATGTTTTCAGCATTATTCCACTCAAAACCTTTTAAAATATCTTTTCTGATTTTTATTAACTCAGTAGACTTTTTTAGTAGTATGTTATTTAGTTCCCAAACATGTAAGGATTTTTTCCACTGTCTTCTTGGCATTAATTTTATTCTTTATTTACATACTCCTTATCTCTCAAAGAGTGCCTTCAAAACTCCCTAAGCTGATAGCTCATGTATGAGTGCTATTTGCCTTAAGAATTGGACACATGCCATGGATACTGCTGGCACGTGCTATGTGACAAGACGTGTTCACTAAGCTTTTATTCTGGAGTAGGGCAAAGGGAGCAGGCAGTCAACAAGCAAATGCACTAACGACATGGGATAGTAGTAAATTACTATGAAGAAATGAAGCAGGATGATGTTATAGAGATAACCTGGTAGGGGCAGGTGTGCTACTTTTGTTTGGGTGCCCAAGGAAGGCTGCCCTGGGTTGGCATTGGGTTGAGACCTGGGTGATCAGAAGCAGCCAGCCACATCAAGTCTGTAAACAAAACAGTCCAGAGGAAGTAAACACAAAATTAAGATGGGGAAGTAACTTGGCATCTTATAGGAACAGACATCTGAATAAAGAAAACCAGTGGAGCTTGGGTGTATAAAATGGAGAGTTTCAGGCAGGCAGGGACATGGTCCTACAGACCTTCTAGGACATTGTGAGAGATGGATTCTAATCTAAGCATTTTGGGAAGCCATTGGATAGTTCTAAACAGGGAATAATATTAGTAAGCCTTTTGCCTACACTTGTTTTGAAGATTAGTATGAGGCAATGTGTGTGAGAGTGTGTGTGTGTGAGAGAGAGAGAGTGAAAGAGTCAGACAGACACTTAAAAGGAAGCCTGGAACATAGTAAGCTTTACATTAGCTTGTGATGCTGTTAGATGACAGTGAGCAATCATGTCTCATTCCTTGTAACTACTTTGGCATGTATTTGGCAATATAAATGTTTAATTGAATAAATACAAACGGCATGGATATGCTAACTTCACTCCCACTCTTTTAAATTTGTTGGTTTTTAAAATCATTTGTTAATTCTCTGAGTTAATGATCATCAGATTCATTTTAGTATGCCTCCTGTGTGACCCTGGGCAAGTCACTTTTACATAGATGTTATAAGGATTAAATGAGATGATGTCAAGCAGCAGGTATAATGATAGGCATATAAGATGCACACAGGGGTGGCTATTTTAATGACCTAATTATAGTTTAGTACATTCTATTTAGGTTCAAAATTCCTCCATTTTGTGATTTAATTACTTGGAAGGATAATTCCTTTCACTGTATGTTAAATACCTGAAAGTAATAAGACTTAAAAATAAGACTATGAACCACTTTTTTGTCTTCATAGATGCACTTTTCGTTATTAGACATCTCATATTCTACAGACCTTCTCTGAAGCAGACAAATAAATTGATAGTCACTTAACATTCAATTTGAAGGGTCAGGGAGTAGAATTTTATGGAAAAGGTTATGCAAAGAGTCTGTTTTTCCTGGATTTATTTGTTTGTGAGGACAAAGAGAGAAGCTTGCAATTTATATTTCTATTGAGCAATGAATGACCTAGCTATAAAGAGATATTTTACTTATTTATGAAGAATAATTAATTATTTGCTGGCATGGAGGAAGAAAGCATTCTAATGAAGGCATACATTTTAAAGCTTGAGGTGGAGGAGAGAGAACAAAAGTTGCCAAAATTTAAACTATTTACATTTAGATGATTTAGTATGAAGGAGATAAAACATCCCTCAAACTGGGACAGTACTAAGGGTAGCAGTGAGTTGCAATTTATAATAACATTTTATGTGCTGCATCGTAACTCTTGAAATTCAAGCTTCTAAATCAGGGATCATCTTATCAGGGTAAGATCTCATCAGTAACCAGACACTTTTAAGGCTATAAAGTTGTTCATAATTTATACATATGAATATAGTACATGTACAAGAAAACTTCAGCTATCTGAAATTTAAAGGAAATTATTTTGGATAAATGAGGGCCTGTTCTTTAATCACCAAACTTTTTCTTTTTTATTTAAATCATTTTGGAAAGACTTTTTTGTGTGGAAGATAATTGAGCCTTTTCTTTATGACTTAGGAGCATCATTATGTATGCATTTCATTACCATGAAAATAATATGGTGTGATGTCCTCAGGGACCATTGGACGATGAGAACTGCTTTGACTGTATACCAAATTGGCCCAGATTATAGTGCATTTTGAGGATTTTTTTTCCTGTTGTTTATCCCCCCTCTTCTCCCCCCTATTCTTCCCTTAGTGTCAGCCATAACTCTTCTCTGCCATTAGCATTTCTGGATCTCCCTTTTAATTTGCTGCTTCAGATATGCTTTTAGCTTGAACACCTAAGTTTGTTGGAATTACATATTAAACTAAGCGTGAAAAAAATCTGATAGAGGACAAAAAGGCTCCCTGTGAATAAAGTCATTGGACTTTGTTATATCTCTTTTGACTCTTCAGAGGCATTTTTCACAGTTGATCTCATTTGCATTTTGGATGAATAAACTATCTTTATGGAAGGTACAGAGGCACTCTCTGGAATATCTAGATATGTGTGCGCATGTGCAATATAAGCAGTTCTCTAGCTTTGCAATATATTTATGTCTCTTCTCTGCCCTGTAATACTACTGCCTCAAAAAGAAATGCTCTTCCCAAAGATGATTTTAGAGACCCAGGGAAAAAAATCCTACCACTTCTCCAATCTTTGCAGCTCTTGTTCCTGAAAATATTTTAGCCTATGTTTGATGCACTGAGTATGTAAATGAAATCTTTGATGGGTCTGCAGAAATCTTTGAAGAAACAACCCCGTCCTCCCAATTTTAAGTAATTAAAGCTAGATGCTCCAAAATTGAAACTCAGAAAATTATTGTAGTGGTAAAATGCCCAAACTGATTTTATTTCTTTTCCAACTAAATTTCTTAGCGTGGTTCAGCTGCTTGGCTTGACCCCCTGGCTAAAAAAAGTTTACCAGCATCTCTCCATAACGATACTTATCTTTACAAAGATAAATATGGCCATATTTCTCAAAAATTCAGATTAAGAATGTAGGTTACTGCGATTTATGAAGACTATTTTTCTTTTCAAATATTTGATCAGTATCATGGAATGTAGTTAGACACCTTGGAAAGCCATTAAATAGAAATACATCATGATTCTTAAGGGATGAAGGGAAACTCAGAGAGGAGAGTATGCGTGAGATGATTCACCCATGTACCCAACTGACCATTTGGGGCCAAGGAGGCTGATTTTTATGTTTTAAAATTAATCCAACCTAGATTAACCATGTCACGTTCCCTTAACCACAGGCGTATGAATCTCAGGGTAGACAGCTGTTTGGATGTCCCACACTGGGACTGCTGCCCTCAACAAACGCTTCTGATTCTCCTACATGGTCACTTGGCAGCATCCATGTGCACCCATATGGCTGGATGGCATCGTGCCTATTTACAAGCCAGTCAAATTGTTTCACTAAGACCCAGGTGCCAAGCATACATGGGTTTGGTCTGACTGCCTACTGAACTCTGTAGCTTCTTTCTCAGAAACAAATCTTTTCTCACTAATGACCTCCAAATTTGTAGCTATATTCTTATGGGCATTTTGTTTCTCTCTCTACCATTTGGACATTTTCTCTGTAAAGATAACAAAGGAAAGAAGAATGCTATCTCCTGCAATTACTAAGCAGATGGACACAAAACAGTGAAATACACGTTTGGGCTGTCACCTGTGGTCTTAGTATCACCCAATTCCCAGATCCTTTATGGTCCTGCTTGAAGACTGAATGGAGAGCATTGGTATGCATTCCATGGCACTGACACTGGTCATTTAGCTTTTCTTTTTAAATGATTTCACTAAATTAGGAGCCGGAGTTTTCACATAAGGAAACGATGACAGGAAATTATACATTTGTCCTGGAATTAGAGAACAGATATTTAACATTTTCCTATTTTTCTTTTGCTCTTTCTATATAGTTGATTTTTTAACTCCGGTATACTACTTGAGTTTATAAAACATTTTGACCTATGTTGTTTTATTTAGTCCTCATGTAAACTTTATGACATAGGTAGGTCAAGTATTATCATTAACTTTATTTTACAAATATGGGAAGAGAGGCTAAGAGCAGTATTGTGAATTACCCAAGGCAGTCCAACAAATTTAAGTGGCAGAGCCAAAACTCAAACCCAGACTGTTTTCCTGGGAGTCCATTACATTTAATATTGAAAAATTCTTGAGAGAGAATGGACTCAGTTTTATTTCATTTTTAAGTAAAGCCTCCAAATAGTTAAGATATTGATTGGAAAATAAATATTAACATACTCATTAAAAGCGACTTTAATAGAAAATATCCCCAATAGCTGCCATTGTAATTTATTGCTTTTATTTTCTCTTTTGACTTGCTTCCTGAGTAATGTTTTGGGTCAGTTTCTTGGCAACAGTTTTGATTTGGTTGTTTCCTTTTGTGAAAAGGTCAAAGAATTTTCATTTGCCTAAAAGGAAGAAAATTTATCATGATTTGAGAAACCCATATACTATACTACTCTGGATGTAACATGAAACTTTAAACTGCATCTCTTCTAGTTAGTATGGATTTATGAACACTGCACGACTTCAAGTACATTTTATTAAGGCAGTTGAAAATGAATCAGCAAAGTTATAGGTAAAGGAGTTTTGAAGGGGATGTTATTGGACTGTTGTTATTACCTCTTTTTAGGTAGAGCACATGTCAAAATTCTCCCCTGAAAAATTTTGTATCAGAAGTATAGTGTAAATGGGAGAAAAATTTTATAACCAGGTAGATTAAAAGATCAATTTTTAATGTTGAATATAAATCAGGAAGAGTTGAAATGTTGACTTATCTTTGAGTCAGTGTTTGACATCTAAATATTTGGAAATTTGGGGAAAGGAGGTATGGAAAGTTCACTTTGTCTCAAGTACAAACACTCCACTATTTCACTCCTATTCATAATGGTTTTGATATGAAAATGCCTTTTTTCACTTTTAAGAACTCATTTTAGTGCATTTTACCTACTGTACCATTCACCCACTGTAAGTTGGATAATTTTTAGTAAACTTAAAGGTGTGGGATGATTAACAGTTCAATTTTAAAAGACTTTCCATCATTGTGAAACTCATGCCCACTTA
This sequence comes from Canis lupus familiaris, assembly GCF_011100685.1. Taxonomy (NCBI): domain Eukaryota; kingdom Metazoa; phylum Chordata; class Mammalia; order Carnivora; family Canidae; genus Canis; species Canis lupus. The sequence goes on from NC_049229.1 coordinate 12,483,034, forward strand.
CAGTCACGCTCCCACTTCCAAACCTCAAGCAAACACCAAACCACTTCTGGTTTCTTTATATTTTCCTTTTTCTAAAGATTTCATGTAAGGGTAATCATACAAGATGTAGTCTTTTGTGCCTAGCTTCTTTTACTTAGTATAATATTCTTGAGTCTATTTCAAATTGTATGTGTATGTAGTTAGTTTTTTATTGCTGAGTAGTAGTTTATTCCATGGGTATACCATGTATTATTTATTTATTCAGCAGTTGATAGACATTTGGATTGTTTCCAATTTTTGCTATTTTGAATAATGCTGCTATGAACATTGATGTACAAGTCTTCTATGGAATTATGTTCTCACTTCTTTCAAATAGATACATGGTAGCAGAATTTCTGAGTGTTATGGTAAATGCACATTTGATTTTGATTTTTAAATAAAATGCAAAAATTGTTTTCCAAAGTAATTGGATTGGACTATTTACATTCTCACCAGCAACTCTATGAGAGTTCCAGGTTGGTTTATTTTTAAATTTTTATTAGAGCCAGTTCTAATTTTTCTTGATTGTGTAGTGGTATCTCTTGTGATTTTAATTCCTGTTTTAGTTTTCTGTTTTTTTGTGTAACAAATTACCACACACTTAGCAACTTAAAACAATGTACATTTTAATCCATGGTATCTGTGGGTCAGGAGTCTGAATACAGGTTAACTGAGTCCACTGTTGAGATAGTCTCACTGGCTGAAATCAAAATGTTGGCTGGGACCACGATCTCATCTGAGGCTTGAGATCCTCTTCCAAGCTCAATGGTTGAGGAGAGAATTTAGTTCCTTGAAGTTGTAGGACTGAAGTCCCCTTTTCTTGCTGACTACTAGCTGGGAGCCACTCTTAGCTTCTAGGGTCTGCTATGTGGTACACTCCAGAAGCAGTTTACAACATGGCTGTTTGCTTTTCAAGGCCAGCAGAAGAATTCCTCTCACTTTGAACCTCTCCGTAAGTGAAGGCTAAACCCTCTTTTGAAGGGCTTACCTGATTATATCAAGCCCACCTAGGATAATTTCCCCCTTGATCACCTACCTCAAAGTCAACTGATTAGGGACCTTCTTTACATCTGCAAAATCCCTTCACCTTTACTGTAGTATTTGCCTTGATCATGGGAGTGAAACTTCACCATATTCACAAGTATGACTCAAAGTTTGGGATATACAGTGCACATATGCCAGGGAGCAAGAATTTTGACAGCTATCTTAGAATTCTGCTACCACTATTTCCTTAATGACTGATGATGTTGAGCATCTTTCATGTAATTATTATCCATTCTTATGTCTTCTTTGAAATCTTATTAAAATATTTTGCCTATTTTTTATTGGGTTGTTTTACTGAATTATAAAATGTCTTTGTTTGTTTAGGACATAAGCCCTTGATCAGATTCATGATTTGCAAATATTTTCTTTCAGTCTGTGGCTTCTCTTTCCATTTTCTCTTTCCATTTTCTTAATGGTGTCTTTTGACAGGCAAGGATTTGTTAATTTTGATGAGGTCCATTTAATCATATTTTTAGTAGATTGTACTTTGAGTGTCATATCTGAGAAATCTTTACCTAACCTGAAGTGAAGAAAATTTTCTTATGTTTTCTAGAAGCTTATAGTTTTGCCCTTAAACTTAGATCTATGGTCTGTTTTGAGTTAAATTTTGTGCATGGTATGAGAATGTCTAAGGTTTGTTTTTTTTATAATTATTATTATTATTTAGGCATGTGTATATCCAATTGTTCCAGAAATTTATGTTGAAAAGACTATATTTTTCCTCTCAAATTGTCTTGACATTTTTGTTGAAAATCAATTGACCACATATATAAGGGTCTCTTTCTGGACTCTCTCCTGTTCCATTGATCAATGTGTCTATCCTTATGCCAATACTACATTGTTTTGATTTCTGTAACTTTAAGTTTTGATGTCAGGTGATATTTGTCCTATAACTTTGTTTTTCTTTTTTAAAATTGCTTTGGTGATTCTGGATCATTTACATTTCCATATAAATTTTAAGACCTGGTTGTTAGTTTCTATGAAAAAGCCTGCTGTATTTTTCAATTCCATTGAGATAGTTTGAGCACGGTTGCTGTCCTAACAATATTGAATGCCCCAACCCATGCACAAAGCATACACAAAGCATATAACTCCATTTATTTAAATCTTGTTTAACATCTATAAACATTGTTTTAAAGTTAATTACATACAGGCATTGTACTTCTTTTGTTAAATTTATTACTATGCAGTTCATTCTTTTTGATGGCTATATTGAATGGAATTGTTTTTCTTAATTTAAAATATTTGCTAATGTATCAAAATATATCATTGGTTTTTATATATGGATCTTTTATCCTGAAATCTTGCTTAACTTGTATATTATTTCTAAAATTATTTTATAGATTCCTTAGGATATTTTACATACAGGATCATGTTATCTAGGAGTAAAGACAGTTTGAATTATTCCTTTCTAATTTCAAGGCTTTAATGTCTTTTTCTTGCCTTATTGCACTGTTTAGAACTTCTAGTACAGTGTTAAAGGAAGTGCCCTGTTAAAAGCAAACTTCAGAACTTCTGGTGTAGCTTCAACATAAAACTTGAATTACATCTGTTAAGTGTATTTGGTTCTTAGAGGTAAATATCTCTTCTGAATAGTTTTTCTAAAAATTATTTCTTTCCTGAGACCCATCTTCTTTTTACTTTCTTTTTAAGAATTATGAAGAATTTGGGGTTTGTATAGATAATTAAATATTCATGGCTTGGGAGGTTGGTGGAGCATTCCTTTTAAGTCTGCCAAGATCCCAGTGATTTCCAGTCCTTGGATATCTTTCTCAATACCAGGTAACATTTTTATGTCACCAACTCTTTTAGGCATATTTTCGCATACTGCCTATTATAGCTTTTATTATAGCTTATTATATGCCATGCCATTATATGCCATGTTTCTCTTTCAAATCTTTTTCTTTTTTTTTTTTTTTTTTTCCTCAAGGAATGGAAGGCACATTGCCCTGTCAGTCAAAAGACTTGGAATCTAGTTGCTAGCTAGCAGTTTGATTTCTGGCAAATCTGTTACTTCTCTAAACTTATATTTTTCCTGTGTTAGTAAGGTAATCAATTGAGCCTTACATTATAAGCTTCAATACTAATCTGTGCTTTAATATTTTATGGTTCTGAGGATATACTATAAACAAGCAAAATAAAATTAATTTTATATTAAAAGTTTTTTTTTTAATTCAAATTTGTTTTCTATTAAGGAATTGAAAAGGCTCCAACTCACATACAGTTACAGAAGACACTTATATAAAACAAACATTCTCAAACAGCATGGTTATAAAATAGGCATATTTAGTGTTAACCATATGCCTTCTGAGAAATGCATATTTTAAAGCTTGTATATATACTTTTTCTCATTTCTTTTAAAACACAATATAAACTATACTTTTGTAGGTATCTTCAAGGAAGTCCCTCAAATTATATTGCTTTCTGATATTTTGTGGCATCAATAATGTAGAATTTTGTTTTAATTGTATTGTATTTGGCCTAACATAAATTACCCGTGGAATTAAACATGTCATAAAGTTTTCTGCTAGTTTGCCACTTATTTATTATTATTATACTAAATTCATTATCATCATAAGGATAAATCTGAATATGGTACATGATTGCATTTGAACCTTGATTCACGTTGACCTTTCAACCGAAGATAGTATATTGTCTCATTTAAGACCACAATTATTAGACCTTAAAGTGTTGAAAGTGGTGTTTTTTATTTTCATGGGGGTGGAAAAGGCACTGGGGCAAAGCACAGTATAGCAGTATCAGCTTATAGTGTTTAGCAATAGCTCAGCTATTTCAAAGCCTCTTTTTTTTTTTTTCAAGAGATGCTAAAAGGGTGTTCAAAAAAGATGAAAGCTACATGATTAAAATGAAGCACGCTATAATGTTTAACTGGCAGTTTATGCTACATAGTCTATATACTCTGGTCTAATCATCTTGTATTGTGTCTGACTAGTTTATAGTGGTTGAAAGTTTCTTGGCCAGAAAGGACCTTGTAAAATTAGTTCTTATTAGAAAAAGCATGGATGGCTGCAAAATTTGGAGACAGGCTGATTTTAGTCCTGTCAAATGACATAAATAATCAGCAGGAAGGTTTTGGTCTAATTCAGAGGAAAAAAAAAATCAAGTGGTGTTTGTGTTTAGAATTTCCTAAAAGACAGAATTCCCATCAAACTACCATTTCAATTCTTCTTATAGGCTTGTCCCTGAATCCATGTTTTAAGAATATCTCATGTGTGTATGTGTGTGCACTTCAGAATTTAAAGTTAACAAATGACAGATAAAATGATAAAATATGAACATAATACCTTGAGATAGTCAAATGAAGTAAGGATATGAAAGGTTGATCCACAATAGCAGGTTGCAAAATTTGAAGTCCAAATACCTTGTGAACCAGAAACCTAAAGCTTAATTATTTACTTTCCATCCAGTGGTTGAGAATTTGAATTTGGTGGTGATGGGGGGGGGAGGGGGTTGAAGGATCGGCAGTTTAACTTAATTTTTGTTTTATTGGTATGACCTGTGGTCTCTGTTAACTAAGTGAAAAAGCATCTAGTCATTTGATTTATGGCCAGCCAAACAGCATAAAGAATTTAGATCAGAATAGTGTTTTGGTGTTTTTTAATGTGTAAGATTTTGTGTAAGATTGGCTTCTTTCTTCTTAGGTAGGAATAGTATGTTTGCTTTCATTTTGTGAAGGTAAGCATTTGATAGCTTGTTAATTTATCAGTTATTAGGACTGCTCACTACTACTTGAGTGTTACATATAGGTTAAAAGATAAAACATGGGAGTACCAAAATACATTGTTTTGCTGAAGAAACAGGACCATTTTCTCTAAGGTTCCCTTACATTTTAATCCCAAAACCCAAACCTTGCCTGATAAGTTCTGTAAAAATCCATTTGGGCATGTTTATGGGTTAACTCCACAGATAATAGTTTTGCTAGGTATGATTTCTTTTTTTTTGGTTTGTTTGTTTTTTTAGGTATGATTTCTTGGATCATTTTTCTGAATGATGTTTAAACTGTTAGCTTAAGGGGCTTGAGAAAGTAATCTAGAAATAATTAGAGCAGAGAAGAGATTATTTTGTTTTTGTGATCTTCACATAGAAATGTTTGCTCCTTCTGGTGAGTGCCATATCACTATCACCTCTGATCTTAGAATAAAATAAACAAATACACAAATCTTCCAGTATATTTTCTTCCTCAATTGCTTTGATCTGAGTTTTCAGCTGAGGATGTGTAGTTTTCTGTGCCAAACTCTACTTGAGCAGGCAAATTTTTCTTTGACCTATAAATTGCAAGCATGTGTTACTTCCAATTAATCTTTACAAGCTAGTGGAAAGAAATGTAGTGGCTTTTCTAGTTTGACAGTTCAACAAACAAATTATCTTCAAGTAGATCAACTTTTGAAACTAGGAGAAGCCACATGTAATCTCCAAACTACATATTTTAGTGGCACCTGCTGAATAACAGGTGTTTATAACTTGGCCATAAAAATTCGTTCCAGCCTAGAATCGAAAGCGTCAGCCCAGAAGGAATCTTTTTAAAAAAATCAGATAAAATGATTTATTTTTAGTTCTATAATCTAATAGGTACATAAATAGCAGGCATAAGGTCCTGGGCATGAATTTATGGGAAAAAATTAAATAAACAAGATAGGCCATTAGAGGGAAGTGGAAAGGAAAGGAGATGGCTGCTGGGGGCTGGATCTCAACTATTAATGGGAATGGCTGCTTCATCTCAAGCTTATTGGTAGATACATGTTGAATTACAAAATATCCGAAACCTGTCAGGTTGGCAGGTGTTAATGGCTACACTTGTTTCTGTAGACCCTACACCTTACTGATCTGAGGAAGAGTCCACACAGCACAGTTTTGCCTTTTAAAGCGAGGACATTTCTTCACATTCTGGAGAGATGAGGAGAGTCCATTTAAAGCAGGCTTCATTAGTTTTGTCTTAGCCACTTCAGAATCAGTAGAAGTAGATAAAAAGCCCTCTTAAGCATAGTCTATCTTTGGGGCTTTTTTATTTCAGTCATCTTCTTTGTTTTATCAGTTTCTTGTCTCCAGTCCTTGTGCCAGCATGATGCCCTGGGAGACAAGATTCTCCCTTTCCCTTTTTCCCCTGATCTCATTCCCCACATTCTCCCCACCTCATATGTCATCTCCTGGGGAAGGTGGTGGGAAAAAATCTGGTTAATAAATACTTGCTAAAATGTTAAAGAGTTTCAGTATCTCTCCCATGGCCTTACAGGGCCTTACAGAGACTAAGAGTCCAAGGGATTCTAAAGAAAATTTTAAATTCAGATCCTCAGGGAGAAGCAGAAGAGGAAAACAGGGTGTACGGATGCCTTCTGTGCTTAGGGGTGACCTAAACTATACGTTCCCAGGACCAGTTGTTCAAGTAGGATTATTTATTGAACCACCCAGGAATATGAGGGGAAACCAGGTCAGGGGCAAGGTTGCTCATGCCTACCAGCTTAAAAGTACAAGTGTCCTCTGTGTCGCTGGGCGTGGAATATGTGTGGCCCTGTTTAAAGTTAACCTTTGTATCTGTGACTGGAGCTGTGTTTCAGATACCGGCAAATATTGATGGCGTTTGGGTAGGTTACCTGATGTGAAGCTCTTCTGGACCAGCCTCGCCATGGCAGCCTGCTGGCTTTTATTTTGCTGGCCTGCAGCAGGTCAGCTTGGACATTTCAAGGGTGGTTTTGCAGAGTGTGAATTTTAATATAAGAAGCATGTGTGTTTTTCAGGAAATGTTTGCACTTATGCATTAACACGCTCATTTTATAAATTGGGCTACAGACATTTCCATTGTTCCCTCCTTGTATTATCTTGCTTAGTTGCGTGCTTTAACAATTTTTATAAAGTTTATTGCCCCCTGCTGCTCGGTATCTTCATATGCTATGTGTTGTTCTTTACATCCTGCTGGGGTGCAGATTAATGAATTATTTTTCAATGAGAATGATATGATTTTTACAGCCTGCCCACAGAGATACTGATTTTAATATAGTACTTGTTTGATTCTGTGCCCTTGCCCATTTCTTCTACCCTGTGCATGTCACCATTTGTCGCATCTGAGTGTCACAATGCACTGGCTGTCCAAGCTTGGTGCCATGCATGTAATGGTCTTTTTTTATTGTACATTTAATTTTTCATTTCTCTTAATCTTTGCCCCAAATCTCGATCTTCATTTCTATCTCAGACAGTTTGGCTTTTATGCCAACATCTGTACATTTGCTTTGCATTGAAATTCCAAGAATAACATCTTTGCTGCCGGTGGTCTCTTTCACTCAGTAATTGAATGCACACATTCCTTGGATGTGCAATGTGGGGTGTTTTAGCAACTTTAGGCTTTTGTCAAACTTGGATTTACTTGAAACTACATAAATGAATTGGGGTTTATTTTGTAGGCACCTGTGCCTTCTTGTCTTCTCATTGTGCCCAGGCTTACACCACAACTCTATTTTCCCTCATCTGGTTGGAACTATAGAGATTCTCATTTCTATTTCCAGAATGGTAGTTAATATTTAGGCATCACCACCTCTACTCTATAGCATGCCAGTCAGTTTGGTCTTCTCCCTCTTTGTGCTTTTGCTCTATACAACACCATCATTCCTTTTTCCTCCCATACCCTGACCTCCAGTGTTAAGTTTAAATTAATTAATGTAGGCGTTCATGACAAGGGATGTCTGGAGCTTGGAATATTCAGTGAAAAATTTTGAAAGTCCCAGTACTGAAGGGTCCATCTTGACATTGACTATGCAAGGTCTTGTTTGTGATTTAAATACAAAATTTACCAAGTATGTCCGTTAAAACATGTTTAGCTGCACATAAGAGAGGATACAACCTATAGTTGGTTAGCAGTAACACCATTTAATTGCCTGACAGTGAGAGAAGTCTGTGGACAGGCACTGCAGTGGCTCAACATGGTCAACGAGGACCCAGGTTTGTTCTGTTTTTCTGTGCTGCCATCCTCTGTGCGTTACCTTTTCCACTCAAGACTTGTCTCATCATGTCATGATGGAAAAACAGTTGTTGCATCTCTAAACATCTGTCCTTATATGACAGCCTCAAGGTAATATGAAGTGTGAAATATTCCACAGAATCTTCATAGGGGAGTTTCCTTTATGTCTTACTGGGCAGAACCACATCTTAGTCCTGTACTTGATACAAGCACCCAGCTATGAGATCACAGATACGGAAGAATTGACTATAAGCTAGGTATTATTCATTTCCTGGAAACGGGCACATAATCTGCCCAAGAAAATCAGAATATTTTCTTGGCAAAGAAGAGGGGTTAGAGCAGCAAACTTGGTTCCTTTTGGATGGACAACATGTTTGTTTACTTAACCAGGAACTGGAAGTTTTTGGATTAAAAAATGACAAGTACAGGGCCTTTGCAAAATTACTCTAATTCTCAATGTAGGTAGTGAATGTGGAAAGTATTTCTTCATTTTAGAGCCGTCAAGTTCCATGTGTGAAAATTATTATATATTCTTACAGAGTGTACTCTGCAACCATTTGCTTTACTACTAAGTAAATTTTCTTTTTAATACAGCAACATCTGTATTTGGGCTTTTTGAGAATATATGATAATAGGTGTGGTATAAGTAATGCTAAGCTTTTAGTTGGCTTCCATTTGCTGCAATCCTAATCCAGAAGACTGTAATCCCTATGAAAGCAGGGGCCTTGTCTCTTTTTGTCCCTAGTTGTGTCCTTAATGCTGCCTGAGTCCCTGGAATATAGTGGGTGATAGATATGTTACTCACTGCATAAATGAGCCTCAGGGATGGCGTTTTTGAACTTCTTCTACTTGCTCATATAGTAAAATGCTGGATGCTAGGGTGAAATTTAACATTTGAATCAAGTAATAAAACAGGTTTCTTTGTCAGAGTATATCTCGCTGTGTAATTAAGAGGATCGAGTTGCTTATAGTTTCATCACATGTTTTTCCGAAGTCAGTAAGCCAGCCCATCACACAGTTATTGCCATTATGAAATACGAGAAGGAAAGAAGGAAGGCACAGGTTTAATCATACTCATGTGTGACACTACAGAGTCAAATGTCACCATGCCTCTACCTCCTCAGTCTGCAAGACAAAAGGGGCTGAAAGTAGTAAAGGAGGGCAGTCAGTAGTGGAAAGAATGGAAGGGAATTTGCTCCAAGCTCTTCCATGCCACCTCATCTCCTTCCTTCTCACTTGGCCAAGTAATTAAGGGAGATGTTAACAGTGGGCATGTGACAAAGGGGTATGTTCCAGAATATTGATATTTTCCCAGAGGAGCACAAGTATTAACTGATTTGCTCTGGTTGAAAAGACCCCAAACTGAAATAAACTTGAGCCTGTGCAAAACTCTCTTCTCTACTTAGCTTTTACATAATGAAACTTGCCCTAAAAGTTATGGACCACATAAGAGAGGTGAGGGGATGAATCTGGTTACAAGTGTATAAACATTGAATTGCCATTTGTACTGATTTTCAGATGCAATTTAAAAATTAATCCAGAATGTTCAGGTCATGGGTATTATGAAAGCTTTTTATTGTAATCCTAGACAAAACTTTATTATGCCATAAAGAAGTCAGGAGTCTTTAGTGAAAATTGTAGTTGACAGGAAAATAAAGTCGATTCCACTTAGAGCTAAAAGGTATAGTAGGTCAGGAGATGCTTATATGTATCTTTTACTTTAGAGTGCATTTATAGTTCATGAAAGGAAGTAGATTGATATTCTTAAAGTGAACTTCTTTCTCTTGTGTTCACAAAACCTGAGTTAGCCAGGTGGAAGGACGCTGAATTAAGCCTTTATTACTCTGCCTGGGGCACAGGAGCTGGAGTCACCAGCCCAAGGATGAATGTGCAGTGCCAGTGACACGCTGCCCTCTGCTGAGACCACAGATTTCCCTCCTTTATTTTTCACATCTCAGCTAAGTACTTAAATAAAAATCTCTTGAATGATACTGTTCCTTGCAATCTCATTTCATTCTTCACTCGCTGTTCTCAGTTGCTGGAAATTAAACATTATTATCATCACATCTGACTAGAAAGACTATGTCATCCATAGAAATGTTGATTCAGGGTTAGGAGCATTTCGTCTGTGATCTTTGCCCTCAAGAAAATTAGGATCTATTAGAAAGATTGATAAACATAAATGTTCAGTGTTCAGTTTATAATGCCAGTGCACTCCTTCCAGGAAAAAATATAGTGTAAATGGAGATTAGCTTGCTAGCTGAGTACACAGAGCCTGTGTACCCATAATGGAACCCAGCAATAAAACTGACCATCCTACCATCCTTTTTTTTCAAGATCTTATTTGAGAGAGAGAGCACGATCAGGTGTGAGTGAGCATCAGTGGGAGGGGAACAAGCAAACTCCCCACTGAGCAAGGAGCCCAAAGTGGGGCTCAATCCCAGGACTCTGAGATCATGACCTGAGCCCAAGTCAGACGCTTGGGCTCAACTGAAACACTGACCACTCAGGTGCCCCTAAAATTGACCATCCCTTCATACCTTATGGGTCCCAGAAGGAGCTTTCCTTGTGCCTGGGGGTACTCGCATGGTGCAGGGCAACATTTCGAAATAGATTGAAACTGTTTGGAATACTTTTCTGTCAGCACTGCTGATGCCTCCTTCACCTGCTAGTAGGGTTTCCTCAGGCCTGAAGTACTTAGCTGTCCTAAGTTTATTCTGTGTTCACTACCCTAAGTGCATTTGAGGGAGAGAAAGGTAAGATAACCTCCTTACCTTCAAAGAGTACATTGCTCAGAAATTTTCTTTTCTTGTCAAAATTCCAGCTCTCTTAGTACATCTTAGTCTCTCTACGGATTAAGAGAAGAAAAAAACTGGTGGCATCAGTAGACACTGCTGTGTGAATTATTAATAGTCTTTTTTACCTACTCAGAAGATTCACTTTCTAAACAAGTATGTTTGTTAAATCAGACAAATTTTTAACCAGAGTTATTTGTATTATTTCAGACACTGTAGCCAAAAGTAAGGGGGGGAAAAAACTTCAAAACATTTCTTAAATGTTTTTAGAAGTCCACTGAAACATATTTATTGGCACTGAGGGTTATAGATGAAGACAGTCCTGTTGCGAATTAAAATATGGGCACAGACACAGACAAGAAAACTATAAACAGGGTATAAAATGAAAGCTAGAAGAACAGTGAGGAATATGGTATAGGAGCTAAGAGCAGGACAATATGCCTTCCAACTGTCCATTGAGGGAAGGCTGAATGAGTGAGGCCTTTGGATAAGGCAGGCCTGATGGGGTCTGTGTACATTTAGCTTGGGGCAATAAATAGTCTGGGTGGGCCAAGAGAATAGTCTAAGCAAGAGCACTGCAGTGCTGGTCTGGAGGAGCCTGGCCTCTGGGGAGGTCTCTGTCTCTCAAGAGTTCTGCTGTGGAAGGGGAGAGGATTGCAAAATAACACCTAACTACCCCTTACTTGGTATACTTGAATTCTCTTCTCAACCCTATGAGCAAGAATCTTAGGAGGAAATCTGAGAGCCTCGAGGTCATCCCAAGGTCTGGGGTTCCCCTTCTGTCTCTTTATTCAGTTGCACAATCACCTTCATCATATCACTTTATAGAAGTTTGTTATTTGTCCTTAGGGACATATCCATGCTTTCTGTTTGGGGAAGAAGTAGTCAGGATTACAGATGACCCTTGAGCAGCATGGGTTTGAACTGTCCAGGTCCACTTATACACAGTTTTTTTTTCCCCCCAATAAATACAGTGTAATACTGTAAATGTATTTTCTCCTTCTTATACTCTTCTTAATATTTTCTTTTCTTTCATTTACTTTATTGTAAGAATAGAGTGCATAATCCATGTAACATACAAAATATGTTAATTGACTATGTTATCAGTAGACTTCTGGTCAACAGTAGTTAAATTTGGAGGAAGTCAGAAGTTATGCACATATTTTCAACTTCATAGGGTCGCACTCAAGCTCCTGTGCTGCTGTTCAGCAGTTTAACTGTATTTTGTTGGGGGAGACAGATTCAATTTGATGTCATCCTTTGGTTGGAGGGTGAGCCTAACTCACTCCAGTTCCTTCTGCCGGAGTTTTCATGTGGGTACTGCCTAAGCTTGGGATGCTTCCTCTGCCCTTCTCACTGTTCCTTAGCCCTTCCATTCCAGAGTGGCTGTCTGAAACAACAACTAGAGTCAAAGCTCATGGGAGAATTCTGTGAAGGAAGGAGATTAGAAACATATTTTTAGTAATATGAAATTTGGGGATTGCCCATGGTTTTCTTTAAATCTTTTTTTAAAATTTTTTTTAAATTTATTTATGATAGTCACAGAGAGAGAGAGAGAGAGAGAGAGAGAGAGAGAAGCAGAGACATAGGCAGAGGGAGAAGCAGGTTCCATGCACCGGGAGCCCGATGTGGGATTCGATCCCGGGTCTCCAGGATCGCGCCCTGGGCCAAAGGCAGGTGCCAAACCGCTGCGCCACCCAGGGATCCCTGCCCATGGTTTTCTTGATTGGGGCTATGTCTATGCTGTTGTGATTAGGAAGATTTGTCTGGGGACGCTTGGGTGGTTCAGTCGGTTAAGCCTCTGCCTTCGGCTCAGGTCATGATCCCAGAGTTCTGGGATGAGCCCCAAGCCAGGCTCCCTGCTGACTTGGGGCTCCCTTCTCCCTTTCCTTCTGCCCCTCCCCCCACTCTTGTTCTCTCTTGCTCACTCACTTTCTCAAATAAAAAAATAAAATCTTAAAAAAAAAGAGGGAATATTAGCACTTTAATTGTTGGTAGGGATTTTATAGTTAAAAATATAAGTTTAATATACTTCTTAGCCTATGTATATTGTTAAACAACCAGTTTCATCTAGCAATGGCATTAGAAAGATAGGACCCTGGCTGCAGACTACCAAAAACAGTTATAATCAAATACTTTTTGTGATAGAATAGTTTTAATTACCTCTGGAAGGTAAGTACATAAAATCATCTTTCCAGACCTGGTTGACTACATATTGTATTTAACAAATTAACTAACTAATTGACAAATGCTCTAATGATCATGATTGTATTAACTAGTGAGATTTTTGCTCATTTCTGGGTGTCTCTCGTATTCAAATTCTAAGTAGTAATTTTTCATCATTAAAGAGGTTTGCAAACATCATTATAATTGTTCCTGCCCATCCCCCATCTCTTTTTTTTCATCTGTTTGAAAAGAATAAGCATAATATCCTGAATGGTTATTTCTTTCCTTTTTCTGGCATCTGACGGTAAACTTAGTTATGCACAAATCATTCTGTGCATTATGAGTCACTTGCTGTTAGGCTCATTTTTGGTAAAATTGAATTTGTCCTTTTCTTTCACTTATGGGAGTATTAGCTTACCATGTTGGCTTCCTTCTCAAAGGGAGTGGGGATGCTAGTGCATACCTGGAGAGAATAACTTTATATCCTTTCATACAGTCTCTGGGTGGAGTTGGTGAAGGACAGAAGATTTTTCTCTGGCAGGAGAGAGACATTTCCCCCTTGATACAGAAATCTCACACTCCAGGTCCTTTGACACATCACTGACTGTTGGAGAGCATAGAGCCAGTGTTTACTGCTGGTTCTTGGGTGTTAAACAGCCCTCCACTGCTTTTATTGTACCATTAATTGCACTTAATGCAGCTGCATTTCTAGTATGCTTGGCTAGGCTCTGAAAATTAAGTAGAGGGTACTTTGTTATAAAATTCACTGTAATGAGCTCTGGTGGGACAGGGTCTGTTAAGTTTGAAATTACCTCGGGCCATTTCTAAAGGACTTCTTAAAATATTTCACATCTATAAAAGTTTGTAACTAGATAAATAGCCATAGAGAGCGTTCTGTCAGGCAGAGGGAAATCCACATTTCTCCTCAGTGCCATCTTTGAAAAAAATAGGAGTGTTTTGAATATTTGAGAGTGATGGTTGTTTTCCACATTGCCCTGTGCCTCCCAGATCCACTAAATCCCAACTTTTAGGCTGTCCTCGCGTAAGCTCGGCTTGAGCTATTGGCACCATAATTTATAGATACAGACCTCTTTCTTTCTTGGTTCTTGTTTTGTTTTTGAAGCCAAATGCTACACTGAACTAGAATAAATATAGGACCCCTGTCTGGGTGGACATAAATTGGTTCAAGAAGAGGTCACACCTCTGAGAGCAAACACACTGAAGAGACAGCTGTAACTACTAGCCAATTAGTCTAACGTTACAGCTACCGGCCAGGGCCTAAACGGGATTCCTGGTATCTGGCTGATAGATGCTTAAAATGACTTTAATTTCCCCAGGATTCCTGGACTATGGTGACTGACTGCCGTAATGCTCTGCGGCTAATAAAATTTCAGATTGACTAATTTACCGGGTAGCTTTACCAAAACATCCAAGTAATCCATACATACTCATTAGAGACAGGTCCAGAACATATTCCCTCAGGACTGATTTGAAAAACCTCGCTGGGATCAGCCTCACTGAGCTTTAGATGCACTGGCACAAATCAGGTGGAGGATCTTCTATGGTTTTAGTGCAGCAATTTATCTGAGTTTTGTAGTTAAAGTTTGAGCATGAGGTAATTAGAGCCCTCCAAGCTTGAAATTCATGAACCTTATTCCCCCTTTAATAGACTCTATGCAGGCTTGCCAAGCTCACCGTTTGACTGATAGTATAGATGGAGGCTTTGTTAAAAGCCTCTGGTCAAAATGTACTTTTAGAAATTTCAAAATCAGGTTTCTTTTCTCTTTAGCTGTTACATGTGTAAACAGGGAAGGCTGCCGCGTGTTATTACCGAGGGTCAGTCGACAGTCTGTTGTGCCCTTTGGAAATATTCACTAGTCAATAATCAAATACATGCAGCCGTGCAGCACCACACCTGCTGTCCAGATGGGTCTGACAACAAACACGACCTGACCAATCCGGACCGAAGGAGAGGGAGCAGAATGCCGTGGGTCTGTTTGGTTTCCTGCACTGTTTATCCCTCTTGGCAAAAACTGGGAGATAACCTTTCTGCTGCTTCCATTGTTGTAGTAGGCAGCGCTTGAGCGTACGTGTCTCTGCATTAGGCAGCCATAATTTCATCAAGCTTCCCAGTACCTACCTCATACACCTCCTTTAAGAAGTTGAGAATGAAAAAAAAAAAAAAGTTGAGAATATAAGTGTAGACTTGGAAGTATACGTATGGATGCATGCACACCTGCCTGTCCACATATGTGCACATAGATATTGGCGTGCCCCATGCCACCAGAGCACCTTTCTCCGTTCACTTGTGTGGGAGGTTCTTATGCTAAAACTCCACAACACAGAATCAAAGTTCAGCTGGAGCCTTAAAGCTTTCCACATGTGCTAAAACATTCTGTCCCCAAGAACCATTGTTATCAGTCTGGTTTGTGAACGAGGCAATGACATGTGATTTACTCTGCCAAATCCACAGAAGTTTTTCTTGCTGTCTTTTTGACTTGCACGTGATTCCTAGGACACACATCTTGGAGAAAGGAGGAGGGAGCTGACGGTTATTCCTGCCTCATCTGTGTCAGATACTGCACTAGGCACTTCACAAATGTTATCTCATTTAGTCCTCAAACAACATGCTGGAGTGGGTAGTGATACGTACATCTCTCTGGTAACCATCTTTCTCTGAGATTTTACTAACTGGCTCAAGGTCACACACCCCCTGCGAGATGACAGATAAGTTCTATTTATATAATATCCCCTTAATGACTTTCTGTAATCTTCCTCATCAAAAGCATTTTGCCAGCACCCGTTTTTATTTTGCTACAAAGAGCTTCTTAAAAACCCAGAATGCATTAAAATATATTTATTCCTTACTGTTTGCTAGGTGGTGATAGGAAATTGTCACAAATATTGAGATTTAGCCCTTGCCACAACTCTTTGGACAAAGAATTATTACCTCACTGCGTAGACGGGAAATCCAAGGCCTGGATGTCAAGTGTCTTACCTTCATCCACCAGCTGGTAAATGGCAGAGCTGAGACTAGAGATGAAGGTTTCTGTCCCTTAGAATTAGGCTCTTTCCACTAAACCTCAACTGTCTCCTCATCTTTTTAAGTACTCTTAAATGCTCAGATGAATAAAAATGTGAAGACCCTTTGACAAGTATTAGAGGGCACAGCTAGACCCAGGCTGACATACTAACTATGGGAGAAGTTCCTTCTAGAGCAGTAATGTCAGAAAATGAGGCAAATACACTTCTGAATGCAATACAGGAAGGAAGAGAGCTTTCTCTTCCTCTCAACTGGGGGTTGTATTCTGAGGAAAAAAGAAGGAGGTGGCAGCAGTGCTACCCGTAAAAGGGAAGTTGGCCCAAGACCATAAGTGACCACATAATCCCTCTCAGATTCTGAAAGCCCCAAGTGAGCTGTCTTCAAAGGGAAGAAGAGACAAAAGCTAGTGAGTTTCAAGAGCAGGATGTGCATTGACTATTTTCTTCTGAGTGCTGAGGATGAGGTTTGTTTCAACAATATTTTGGAAGTTCCAGGAGACATTGTCTTTCTCCATTCCCATCCTGAACATTCACCCTCGCCAAAGGTGAGGCAGTTGTTTTTCTAAGACACAATTCTTGGGAAACAAGGCCTCCTTCTCTCCTACACATAGAAGTTCTTGGTTTCTTTTTTCATTGGCTTAACCAAAATTCACTAAGTAATTCAGGAGGAATAGGAGGTCCTCTTTTGCCTTTTCAATTTCTTTTCCAACAAATAAAAGACACTTTTGTTTTCTCTGATTACTTTATATTCTTTTAGTTCACACCTGGGTACATTAATAATCTGTTGCGATACTAGCCTAAGGGTATTTGACAGATGTTGGCTGCAAGGAGGAATTACTGTGTTTGTGACCCAAGAGTTACAGGAACTCCAAAAGCAGATCCAGGTTACTCCTTTATTTGTAACACTTATGTAAAAGCTTTTGCCATCACAAGAGATAAAGGAAAGAGAGACTGGTAACCAAGTGGACCAGGAAACAGCATCCTCTTCGACGAGGAAATGAAGGACAGTATTGGCCATGTGAGGTGAGGTGGAAACCTTAAAATTGCTCTTTCTATAGCATGGTGCCATCTCTGTAAGTCCATATATAGAATGAGATTTGTAATTTCATAAAATTGGAAGGAAAGTCACTCTAGCAGTAGAGACATGGATCTTAGAAAAGAATGCTTGATTTCCCTATTTACAGTGGAGGAAAACAAGGAAGAGGGAAACCAGTGTGAAATGATGAGTGTGCAGGAGCAGTGGTAGGGAGACTCCTAACAGTAGAGGAAAAGGGGTGGTTTCAAGAAGACAATGATGGCTTGATTTAGATGTATTTAGACATATTTTCCTTTAGAAATATACTTCAGAATGTGAATCATCGATGATTATGTTGTCTGACCATCATCTAGAAGAACTTGTTCTGAACCTGAGAGCCTATTGGCTGGTTGAGACACCTCACCATGAAGCATCATTTTTGTAGATTGAGGTGATACTAAAATATTGATTTTTTTAAAGTTATGTGTTACTCATTTCTCAGCCTAACCTTAACTCTGGACAGTTTTGTAGCTTCTTTCAGGGTTTTCCATCTTCTGTATCTTGTGGCTATTGCCTGCTGTTTCTTAGGATATAAACATTCTAAAGTCACTTAAAAAAACGTTGTCATCCTGGGTATTCTCCGACTTCTCTTCCTTGCCCATCCTTTATCCCTTATTCTCTTTCCTTTCACTTACAGATTTCTAAAAAAGGAATTTAAAGTGTGTAAGTCATGGTCATCACCTATCATTTACTCAGTGGACAGCAATGCCCCCACCCAAGGTCTTGAGAGCTCTCCCATGGCATTTGACATAGTTGAAGAGTTGCTCCTTCAAATGTTCTGTTCTTCTTCTATATACGTGGGGCCATCACCTCTTTTTCCACCTCCTACCCCTCTAATGGTTCATTCTCAGGCTCTTTACTGACTCCCCTTCCTCTCTATAAATGCAGACGTTCCCCAGGCTGGGTCCTAGCCCTTCCTTGTTCAAGCCCTTCTGTGGCTTCTCTACCTACTTGTATACTAATGGCTTGCAGGCTATTCCTCACATCTGTCACACCTTTACCTGGAGCCTCAGGTCTGCCAGACATCTCCTCTCAGTAGCCCTGTCCTAAAGATATCCCAGCTCAATGTCCCATCTTGTTAGCACCTTCTCCTCTAAGTGTCCCATTGCAGGGAATGATTGAACCATATATACCATTTGCCATCCAGACACCTGGATTTCACACTGACTCTTCCTTTTCCCTTAATAGTCAATTTACAAATGCTCCCAGTCTCACCTTCTAAATACCTTTAGAATCAAACTCGTCTTTATAGTCTTTCTACTTATTTCCCAAGATTAACTCATCATTATTTCTTGTCTAGATTATGCAGCAGCCATAGTTTCATCTTCCTTGCAAACACAATTCTATCCTGTGCATTACTACCCAGTTGATAGAACACCTACATGAGCTCACGTTCCTCTTCTTTTCAGACTCTTAGAATGGATCCCAATTACTATAAGTAAATTATGAACTCCTTTGCAGTATTTGTAAGGCCATTTGTGACTTAGCCTA
The DNA here is from genome assembly GCF_011100685.1 of Canis lupus familiaris. Taxonomy (NCBI): domain Eukaryota; kingdom Metazoa; phylum Chordata; class Mammalia; order Carnivora; family Canidae; genus Canis; species Canis lupus. The sequence goes on from NC_049229.1 coordinate 12,501,632, forward strand.
TGGATGCCTTGTGCCATTTTTTTTTCCCTACAGGGGAACTTACATGTTTTGCTGAATTTGTGCCATTGTGTATGCCCTTCTCTCTATCTCAACCACACACCTCTTACTGCCACCAGTCCCTGGCTTGTTTGCCTGGAAAATTTCTCTTCGCTTCTGTCCCGAGTATCTTCCTCTCTTTTAAATCTTTGAATTTGATGTGTCCTGTCCTAAGATCCTCTAAGTAAACCATTATTTTATTACAATTGATATTTCTGTCTCCCCCGTCTCTAGATTCCCTGAGGCTACTGACTCTGCCATTTCCTGAACTTGATAAGGTTCTCCCATCTCAGGGCCTCTATGCTTTGTCTTTCTTCACCTGGGTATCATGTCATTCTTTGACTTTATCTTTCTCTCTACTCAGATGTACTGTAGGTGACGTCTTTCCTGAATTTTTTATCTTATACAGAAATTCCTACTACCTTATCCCCTTCTTCCCTTTATTTTCCTTCATGCTACTTACATAATTAGATATGTGTATTGTTTTTGTTGTCTGCTCCCTTCCTCCCTCCCCACTGTGTGAGCTCCCTGCAGACATGTTTGTCTGCTTTGCTTACTCTTCTGTGGGTTATCACTAAAGTGCCTGGCACCTAGTGGGCCCTCAATTAATACTTCGGTGAGTGTTTGAATTGTATCCTTTCCAACCAACATAATACTTGGCACAGAGTAAATACTCAGTAAAAGGTTTATTAAAAGAATAAACATGGAGTATGCATTTGACTGTGGTTAAATAAATTGCCATGTCTGAACCCACTAAACTGAAGAGACCAGTAGCTTCCTGGAAAAAAAGAATCAAGACAGCTGGAAGACAAATAAAAATGACTGGCTAGTGGCAAAGTCCATTCTCATCAGAATGCTGGTTCAGTTATTCAGTTCAGATTTTTGGCAAGTGATGCAGATTCTTTTTCAGAAAATGTTGATTGATTGCACAGTTGTACCCACTTCATTTGCAAACCTTCATTATCTCTTTTTCCTTTCCTCCCTCCGTCTGCATTTAGAAGGGGAGGAGCTGTGTATAATTCTACAAAGCAATTTTTGTGAATAAACCAACTTACTGGCTGCTGCTTTCAATCTCGCAGTTCCACACAGAATACAAGTGTCTGCTTTAGTTCTGTGCTCTCTCTTGCCTGGGTCTGTTGCATTCATTCATTTGTGTATTCATTTAATTTGTCATTCAAGATATCATTTGTTCAGTCCCCTTTAGTGCCAACCTGGTACAACGTGGCTGTTGTCTAAAGTGAGAGTTCTTGGCCTGAGGTGGGTGGATGGGTTGCAGAGGCTCTCTGGGATTTTTGTAATTGTGTACACAAAATGTTGTGTTTGAATATTGCCTCAGGAAGAGAGTTTGCTTAAACATCTCTGTTATTCCAAGCAAGCAATACGTTAAGAAACTCTGATAGAGAGAGGCTTGAGCTGAGCCTTGAATCTAAATAACAGGTCTTCAAATTAGGGTTTTTCTCCTTGCTATGTTTCATGGTGGTGGTAAGTATGAAAGAGTATGCTTCTGTGTGTCCTAAGTCTAGGTCTGACAGTTTTGGCAGCCTGTTTACTATCTTGACACTCCAAATAGTGCCCACATTTCTTAGTTTCTAACTGCCTAAATCCAACTCTGTAGGTTCCCAAGAGGCAGATGGTGATGATGATACAGACCTTGATCTGCTAACATAAGCAAGACCTAGTGCCTGCTCAGTTACCATTGATAATTGTGTGGGCTTTTGTTTATATGAAATCAGAAGGAAGATGGTGGGGTTTTAAGAGCTGATTTTGGTTTCCAGTGGTGGTGACTGTGTACATTTACCTAATCAAGTTATGTCTGAGGCATTCAGCATCTTAAAATGAATGCCAATTACTGCTGGAATAGGCCGTGAGTGAATCCTTCAAAAGAAAATTCAGTGGGCAGTTGCTGACACTCAGTGAATTGCTGGCTCTTTGCCCAAGTATGTGTGAAATGTTTGCACTGGTTTGAGGCCCTGATTGCAGTTGGCTCACAGAGTTTGTGGTGACACTGTAGATTTGATATCATGCCACAGGAAAGGCAGAGCCCAGGGATAACATACAGAGAAACAAAATATTACTAATATTTAAAAAATAATCATTCCTGAATATTTCTAATATTTAGGAAAAATGTAGTCCCAGTATTTCTTTTAAAATTGGAATAAAGATAATGATTTAGAAAAGTCATCTTTGGCTTACCTTCTGCTTTTCATACTGTGGAGAGAGCTGACATGTGTTGAATGCCTCCCTTGGGCTCAGCACAGGGCTCTAGAATGTTCATTTATTCACAAATATTTATTGTGTACCTTCTGTGTTCTGGGCTCTATTCTACCTGTTAGGGTTTCAGCAGTGCACAAAATGATTTCCCCAGCTTATGAAGATAAAAGACTAGCAGGGGAGAGAGATGATATGAGAATAAGTTCCAGAAGGAAAATTAAAGTGAGGCAGGGTTTGTCACATGTCTCACAACAGCCCTATGAAGCATTAACCCTTCTGACAGATTGGGAAGTTGAGGCCCACAGAGCCTAACTTGTTCAAGACCACCCAGCTACTTAGAGACAAAAGGAGGATTTCAAACTTGGTCAGCCTGACTCCAGAACCCAAATCCTTTCCTCTGTTCCTGTCTCTCTTTGAACTCTTCCTGCAAGCAGACGGCAGGAAGCATTTTAGGGAAAGGAATCGGACATCCTACAATAAGGACCTGAGTCACCCTCGTCCCCTTCAGAACTCCCAAGATGTTGTGACAGTCTGTTTGGTGACTGACTTATCTCACATGGTGCCAGGCCGTCTGCTGTGATGTAGGCATATGCTTCAGGGCTTTGATGTCAGCTGTGGTGTATAAGTATTGCAGGAACAGCGTAAGGTCAGGGTCTTCAGACCCAGTGGAGTGGACCTTGATGTAATCATGTGACTATAAAGCTATAGTATTGAATCTCAGGAAGGTGCTATGGTAATGGGGGCACCCAGCCTTGCAAGTGACTGTAGGAGTGTGACAGCCCAGTGATGTTGCCGCTAAGGGAAAGCAAGTTGGAGTGAGCAAGATGATGAGCCTGAAACCTTGCTGTGTGTAACTACGTTAATGTGCATTTGTCCTTGCCTTCAAGCTGACCAGTGGGCCCCACAGAGGGTTTTTTGTTTTGTTTTGTTTTGTTTTGTTTTTGGTATATATGCTGCCAAAGTGAGTACTCAGTCTTAACTATTATATATTTCACTGTCCTTGTGACCTCACCTTCCATACCCCAGTTCCACCATACCCCTACTCTGACCTTTCCTGTCCCCACTCTCCCTGTCTCCATCCTGAATTAAAGTTGATAATTGCACATTTATTAGATTTTATTCATTTGCTTATGTGTCCATCTCCCCACTAGACTCTGATCACCGAGAAGGTCAGGGTGGTGCCTTTCCATCTTAATATTCTCTGACCACACCCAGCACAGAGGAGAGCCTCAACACATAGTTTGCACACATATTTTACTTTAGCTTTTGTCTGCTGATGTATAAAGAATGCACCTAGAAATGAAAATAGGAACCTTGCTTATATCTCTAGCACCTAGGTCGGTGAGGTTAATATCTTTTTGTTTTTAATTTTATTTATTTATTCATGAGAGACAGAGAGAGAGAGAAAGAGGCAATGACACAGGCAGAGGGAGAGGCAGGCTCCATGCTGGGAGCCTGACGCAGGACTCGATCCCTAGTCTCCAGGATCACACCTTGGGCTGCAGGCAGCACTAAACCACTGCGCCACTGGGGCTGCCCGGTTAATATCTTTTATATTGCTAAGCATTCATTAAATTTTGGATGAATAAATGTAATGCCATAGCCTGAGATGGTTAAGCTTTGGAAATTGATCAGAATGACTTTCAAGCAGGTGCTGTTATAAGCAGAGCATTGTGTCCTTTGGGCCAACACCCCAGTGCTTCATGGAACTATTTATGTTGACTCTACTTTTGACAGAAAGTCACTAAATGCACTGCCAAGCATTGATGTGGAGGGAGGGCTATAGGGGAGAAAACGCAAATGTGACTGAATATATGTGAATGGAGAGAGAAGAGGAAGAGGGCAAGAGACATTGCCTTCTTTCTCCCACAGAAACACAAGCTGCTGCCTGCACATCCTGCATTTCTTAGTTCCCTGTCCTATCAATGGCCTAGGAAAGCCTGAAGGATGAATGGAGCATTAGACTGGAAGTAATAAGATTGTGCCTGACTTACCTCTGAATTTGTAGCAGATGTTACAAATGTCATAACATGAAACTTGGGGATCAGACTTGGAAAACAAAATCGAGGTAACAGATGTGGACCTCTTCCTTTTACCATGGAGTGCTGACCTACATCATACTGATTTGTTGATAATCTCTACCCTCTCCTACTGGGTGGAAGCATGCCACTCAGTCTGTGAGCTGCTCAGGTCAGAAGGGGTGACAGTGACAGTGGCACTCCACTGAAAGGATTGTAAAATAGTTTTTAAAAATGAAAGTCAAAGCCTTTTTTTTTCCAGACCCTACTGAGAGAGCAAACCAAATCCAACCCCCATTAAAAATTTAAAATTCTCCAAAATCTTTTCAGCTTATTAGTAAGGAGGATCCTTCCTATCAATTAAAAGACAGGTTTTAAACCTTGCCAACTTAGTGTGGCATTGAGATCTCCAATTTGGCGTGATCTATTTTTCTGTTTAAGAGCTGTGATCAGAGGGTACTTGGTGTCTTTTTATAAACTCTGCATTTAATTCATGAGAACACACAGTATTTCTTTCTGACATAGAATAGGTAATAATTCCACCTAGAGGAAGCGGTCATTAGAGGAAGGGGAATTTATATAAGAACAAAAACAATAACAACAATAAAAGAAGAAGCTCAAAACTATAGCCTGTAGATTGTACTCAGAAAGCAGAGCACCTTCATACATCAGGCACATGTTCAGGCTCCGAGCCCAGGCCAGTGTCTGTGTGGCCCACTTGACCTTCTATCATACAGAACCGCCTCATTCAGTGGTTTGCATCTCTGTCATTTGTCTTTGTGTGTCGAGTACCTAGCAGAGCACCTGCCATATGGTCAGGGTCAATACATGTTCATCACTGTAGCCCTGAAGCCAGAAATAGTTTCTGTCCTCTTGCTGAGTTCATGTTAGGTAAAAATCAGGACTCCTCACCACTCATGGATTCTGTATTCTTCATTCTAAAGTCACTTGATAACTGCCCCACTCTTAAAACTTCCCCAGATTGAAAACGGGTGAAATCCGCTGTAGTGCACATCTCTGCCGGGGATCCAAGGATGAGAATTAGTCATGATCAGTAACTTTCTTACCTTTATTTTGTAAAGAAAAGAAGAATTTCTCATACCCTTCACTGTGTAAACGGGATTACATAGGTAACTTTCAACTTTGCATCCTAAAGCAAGACCTGTAGCAAGTTGTTGAAGCCAAGAAACATACTCCGAGATGACTTAGGTGTCTTGTAAGTTATTGCTGGACTTTGGTCCTTTAAAAGTACCCCTTTTTATATACATTGTTATTTTGACATGATTAAGGAAGTAAAATTGGAATCATCAAGTAACACCTTCCCTTTTTAGAAAGTCCTGATAGGATTTGTAACAAGCATATCCTCATCTGTTGTCCGGTCTGATACCATGCTCTTCTCTGCCAAAGCCTTCTGGCATCTCTTAAGGATTCCCCTTATGTACCCCACCCAGGCTGTGGATCATGCCTGCATCTTCCTGAGATTTCTTTCCAGGACACATTGGCTGTCAGAGCTCCGTCATTCCCTCAGGTGCCTGTCACCCCAAGAAACAGCTTCACCCACTGTCTGAAGAATGTCATTGTCTAGGGGAAGTTTGGGTCCTCTCATGAAGAATGCTAATCAACCTTTATCATAGCCCATATTAAGGACATTATAATAGTTCCTATAATAACTAGCAGCTTGTCAGAAAGGCTAGTATTCTTTCTCCCCAGCTACAGATGGAGAAATCCCTGCTTTGGTAGCTAGAAACTCTCATTTTCTTCAAGGAAAAGGAAGGCAGCATGGGCAAAGTGAGTTTTGGAAAGGAAATATTGGAATAAAAGAAGTCCCTGCAACTTGTTGCACAAAAGCCTTGTCCAGACTTATTATATACAGTAATGCTTGGGCGCTGTTTCCCTTTTAGATGACTTTGCCATTTTGATGTAGAAAATCCGTAAAGAAATGTCTTCAAAAATCATATGGCCAGTATTTAGTTCTTCAGAAGATAAGAAGTGCATGATGCACAAATCCCAGACTAAACACATTTATGGAATGTTGTATGCTTTCCCCTTAGTTCTTCCTAGTTGAAGCCATATAGATAGGCTTGCTTGCTTTCTTCCTTCCTTTCTTTTTTTTTTTTTTTTTTTTGAGAAAAGCAGACATGGTTTCTTTTCCCCAAATTAAGTAATTCATTTGTATGTATTAATACTTTCGTAGTCATATCATCTCTAATGCTTCTGCTAATGCATTCAATCCATACTTAAATTGTGTGAGAAATTTATATATGTGTTGCATCAAAGAATTTTTAAATCAGCATAAGACTTCTTAGAGTTTCAGTTATTTTGCTGGATTAAATACCTCTTTTTTGTCTAAATTGGTAATATATATAATGCATTCCTGGGGTCTGGGATATGAATTATACACATGTATTTTGTGATGTTTAAAAATGGCTAAATAGGAATTTTAAAATGAATCCAAAGTGTACCATTCTTGAATAGAGGAGGTTTTCTTTCTTGTATTTATCGTTAATCATTCACATGCCCCACGAACAGTGCTTGTCCCCATTTCTCCTCTTTTGGTCATCTATATTTTAAATAGCCAACTAATATTTGTGATGGTACATTGAAAAAGCATTGTTAGCATTTGTTTTCAGATATTTACATGATGAATTGTATGGAAACTCCACATATGGTAGGGACAACAGAGTTTCAGCGACAGCACTGCTGTACTGGTGAAGTTGGTACCAAGCTCTACTTCTTCCAGTATCTCCTCTCCCTCGCAATCTGAAATTCCCCCACTGTCTAAGTCTTGCAGAACCAGTGAGGGGTTTACAGTTGAAAGGATGCAAATTGTGACTATGAGCAGTAGGCAGAGCTATGTGGACCGGTTTCAGAATGAAGATTTGGTCCCATATGACATGAAAACATAGACATTTTTATTCTGATAGGGACACACAAGGCACATACCCTCTCCTTATAAACTTCGGAGGCTCCTCCCTGGGAAAACCCTTCCTGGCTTCCCTTGCTCTACAGTGAGGGAGGCTAATTGAGATTCTTCAAGGGAAATCCCTTTTCTTTTCTTCCGTAGCCATGGAAAGATTCATTAAGCATTCTATCCTCCATTCTTTCCCAGACCCTGACTTTGCTTACCCCAAGTGCTAAAGCCCAGGGAGTGATGTCCAGTATTCCATTAAGCATGCCCTTTCGTCCTCTCCACCCCCCACGTCAGTGTGGGAACGGAGCCTTGCCTCTTGAAGGATGAGTTCAGAGGGCAGCCATAAAGCTTGCCTTTTTATTAGGTGGTTGATTCCATTCTTGAACTACTACCTGCAGAACTTTGAGGCTGCGTTTACTTACCCATCCTGCCATATTACTCCCCCCAGAGGGGGGCCGGGTGAGAAAAGATCTCTGAAATGGCCTCCTCTACTTGCCAATGGCTACTTTTCCCTAATAAAACAGTCCTTTGGAAACCCTGCCTCGCAGTGTCCTACTCCTCTTCACTTTGAATCTCTTTTTCAAATCTTTTAAATAACAAGGCTATTTCTCTCTCCTGCCTGTGGCTTACCTTCCGCTTGTGAACTGCAGTTGGTGAGGAGCTGGGGTGGCTCCACCTTCTCTGGAAATGGGGGTGGGAAGAGTTAGTTATGAGGGAAAAGGGCGATGCAGGACACAAGGCAAGTAGGGCCCGTGACTTTTCCCCCTTTCATTATGTGTGTCCACTGAGCTGTCCTGTTTCTGTTTTGTAATGGGTTCTTCTGTGGCAAGCTGACCTTTTGGCTGAATAGGTCAAACTCCCACTGAGCGCTAATCCTCAGCCTTCCTGGCGATTGTGTATCCCCGAAGGTGACAAGCACTGGTTAGGAATATGACTGGGGGTGTGTGGTGTATTTCCCAAAAGAGGGATTGTCTTTTACCGCACTGAATTAATTCCCAGAGACTACCTTGCAAGGTACTCGAGTCAATATTGGAATATTATTGCCGACATTGTTGAGGGACAAAACTAATGTTTCAGATGTGTATTTCTAGTTTGTGGTTTCCTTCTGTGTCTTCCATTTTTTAATGAGGGAAAAAGTCAGATTCACAGTCCTGATGCCTCATTGTATCATTCTAGATTTCTGAAACAATCAGAATTTCTTTGGCTGGTTTGTTAAAAATCCTTCTCCCTATGAATTTCTTCCACGTAAAGTCTCTTCAAATTCTAGGTGTTTTGTTTTTAATCCTGGCAAAACATGAGTGTTGCTGGTGTTTGTTGATAATTATATGCTAGATCTAGTTTTATTCTGAATTGCTTAAAATTTTCTTTTGGACCGTTTATTAGGTTTCATAACGCAAGTAACCTACAGTAATTGTAGGTAACCTACAGTAACTACCTACGTGGTTAGCAATTTTCAGCATCAAGTTTGTACTTAGTAAATGCTGAATCAATTTTGAAGTCGAATTGTTGTATTTTTTTTCTTTTAATAGTTTTTCAACTTACACAATTCTCACATCTCACTGTCAGTGTCCATGAGTTAGGGACATATTCTTCACAGATAAGGGATTACATGTTCCATTTATTTAACAACATGTTGTTTTTCGGTTTTGTTCAGTTAATTTAATTAGTGTTCTTTACATTTCAAAAGGTAGTATCTTTTAATAGAACGAACAAATAGATGAAATTATGGCAGTAGATGAGATGAAACAGTGACCCATCCATCAGTAAGTGTACATTTGTCTGCACTACTAAATGGTTTCAGAAACTGTTGACTTCCAAAACACAAAAATCTGAGAATACTTCATAAGCAGTGTGTTACTTTTCTGAAAATGACGGACTTCATAAAGGAAACACCTCTTTAGTTTTTCATAGGCATTAATGATACTCTATTAGCAAAATGAGATTAACACAGAGGAACAAAATAACTCTATTTGCATTGTTCCTGAGTTACCAAATGATTGTCTCAGTTCCCCAGATGCGATAGGATAAAAAGTACAAAACAAGAACTGCATATTTAACATCTATTCGTTACCAATAATGCCAGAGTCAGAGCTGGGCTTCTACCAGGGGCATAATGGGCTCCTGTTTAACATATTTATGTTGGCTGTAAAATTAGGAACTGTCATTACAGCCCCACATCACCTGCATAAGTGCAAAACATATAAATCAAGAGAAGTTCCAGTGCTATAAAAATGCCATTGAATAGAATCGTATGAAACCACTTACAAGACACTTGTGTGTGATGCTAGCATGTACTGGGATGCACATTCCGATTTCTGGAGGATCTGAGAAACAAAGAATAACTGTGCAGGTAGGTAGGGCTCATGAATGTAACACCTGATGAAGATGTGTGGGATACCCCTGCTGACAAAATTTTTAAACAAGATTCCCAATTATTTCTGCATTTGCAGCATTTACTTAGAGAATAGCCTGAGCCCTAAGTGAAGAAAAAGCAGGAAAAAAAAAAAAAAGGGCCATCACTGGCCAGGCTTGAATAACCTCGCAGCACCCCACTGAAGTCAACGTTCCTCCGCTTCCAAAAGGCAGTTGGGCTGCCATCTGTTGTTACTGGAGCATGTCTCTTGGGCCTCCTGGTAAATAAAATGCTCCTTATGTTTGCTGTGATGTTTTTGGGTCCTCTATAGGTTGGGAGCTGTGCTCTCCTGGCCTCTTCATAATCCAGCTTTTTGTAGACTAGTCTACATTCTCTAAAACGAGTCCATTTCTTCTGTGAAGTGCAATGGTTTATATTGAACTTCATGATTGGAAGTCCTGAAATGCCCACAAATTATGAACTATTATTAATAAGGAGCTTTCTGGATCCTCATTACTGCCTCAAAAAGAGAGTGGACACTTTTGAAGTTTATAAACCCCCACCTCTCTCCCTCCCAGAAGCTCCCCCACAACAATCTTAAAAAAAAAAAAAAAAAAAAAAGACTGCAGATTTTATTCATGTGGGATCATTCACACCAAGCTACCATAATGTGCAATTAACACTCTAGAAACTGAAAACAGTATTCAGCAAGACAGCTGCATTATCAAAAATGCCAAAGGAGTTTTGAAGGGAGTAATGTGCATGTTAGAATAGGAAATTAATCAGAAATGTGCACATACACACACAGTAGTAGTGTCTTAAATATATCTGAATATTAAATTTTTAAGAATCTCAAGTCTATACTTATAGTAAGGATTAATGTTAGGATAGAAAACTGATTTTTCTATTTTAAAATTATTGTGTGTTTTGCTTCCGAAGCAAATGAGGAAGTTAGAATAGAGATTTCTAAGATCCCTTCCAGCTGGAATATTCTGTGATAATAATCACTCTTCAATTATATTTTATAAATTTTCCCATTGAAAAAAATGCCCCTTTTATTTTCTCTTGCCAGTCATAATGATACTTAACACTCATGCTATTTTCAAAGTGCCTTTCAGACATTGCAGACACTAACTCACAATTGCTGGGGTAAACTGCCTACTTCTGCACAGCACAATAATCATAAGTACATTTATATTATAATCCCTACTAAGCTATGGATCCAACTGACTGACTTAGTAACTGCAATGAAGCAGAATTATCCCAGCAGCATTTTGCTAGAGTTTTCTTGTCAACTAGCTAAAAGTGTTTTTTTTTTTTTTAAGCTAGTGGGGCTTTGGTTTTATTTCAATTCATAGTGTGTAGGTTCAAGGAAGGTAGAGGTTTATAATAAAATTTTCAAGAACAGGAAAACTTGAGGAATTTACTTGTTGGAAATAAGGAACAGATCTAAATATTTCCTTCCAGAAATTACCGTAAAGCAGATACTTATGTTTGAGGACTTTTTCTAAAAAATGAAAAAATTACCCAGGACAGATTTGAAAGCAACTGGTGACCTCATGCAAAAGAAAATTAGTAAAGGAAAGAACCTTGATCCTGGAACCCACAAATATCCTGCATTAGGCTCACTTTTGTTAAGGATTAGTGGAGGCTCCTTGAGTGTAGGGATCTGTAGACAACACATGTAGGGTCTGCCAAGTAGGGAACAACAGACTGTAAGTTAGGAGGAGAACCAGAGGATTTGGATAAGACAACAGTCACTTCCACTTCCATGGTGAGGCACATGCTAGGTGAGAGTCCACCTGGGCTTCTTGCAGGTCCTGTAGGAATAGTTACACATGAGTGTTCAGTAAATATGAAATCCAGTCATCCTGAGACACTTAACACTAGTGCAAACAGTCATTAATGAGAATCTCTTATCTGACATGTTATGCTTATTAAATTGTGATAAAGTTATTGCATTAGAATATTTTTTAAAAATGTCCTGTTTGCTTTTTCCTAGCCTAGAAGATATGAAAGGTTTAGATCCTGGAGGGTTGGGGCCGGGGTAGGGGGAGGTGCTGGGGGAGAAGGTGGGCAGGCAGTTATGTATGCTTTACAAAAAACAATCCTTTTATGTTTTAAGAAAAACAGTTTGCTAATTTATTTTAAAGAAATGTAAAGATTCATCATTTTGCTCCAGTGTAGGAAAAACAGTTCAAAATGTAAAAGTGAAAAAGTCTAGATGTGGTTGTTACTGTTTGCAGAAATTAATATTCTTAGTTGAAAATTTAGTCTGGTCTCTGCTTTTGCTCAGGCCACTCAAAATCAAAATTAACACTGGACTGTGTTTCTTTCAGAGCTCTTTGATATAGTAACCACCTGGTGATATAGTTAGTGGGAAATGAAGTTCAAGGTGTGAATTAGAGCTCCAACTTAATTTGTTTTCTTCTTTTTTTTTTTTCTTCCTTTTTCTTCTTTGTTTTTTAATAAGTTATAGGTGCGCCACGAAGGAGAAGTCCCAGTGCACTGGCCATTGAAGTATTTGAAGCACACTTGGGAAGTCACATTTTGCAGGTAACTAAAAGCGAAAGAAGCTTGCTTACATTTTACTAAGAAAAATTCATGTGTTTAGTCTTTATTTTAAAAAATAGTCTTAGATATCAGCTATGTGCATGACTGTTGTTTTATCTTGGAATTATGAAATTCTTATGAATTTATTTTTTTCTTTTTAGAAAGCCATCCCTTGAGAGAATATTAATGAGAAAGGGAGGGCAAGTATTGTTTGTGCTGTAATAATTGAGATAAATTGCACTATTCAGTTGATGTGCAATGTATAGTAGCTGGCTGTTCCCAGAATGATTGTGTGTGTGCTGCATTTGTAAGTGGATATATGTGTGTGTCTTTGGAGCTATATATTGTTTTTGGAAGAGCAAAATTTTGTTGTGACAGTAATGTGACATTTTTATGTGTTGCCAAATTTCAGTTGTTCTTTGCTTGAGTTTGTATTCATAAGCGCTTTCAATCTTAACATTTGCCTCTCCAAATTACAAGCTTTCTCAGAATGAAAATTTAAAGTATATTTTTAGGTAAAGTATATTTTTAAGACAAATAATAATAATTGATTTTGCCAATGAATTCCATGACAAGTAAATGCGAGGGTTACTAGATTGGAACTGCAGTCATTTAGTCCTAGGTAAGATTCATCCCAAACTTTGCATCTCGCTTACTCAAAACAATTTTCCCTTAAGACTTTACTATGACTTCAACATATCTAGGGATAATTGTTCTGCATCGTTTCTGCTTCCAGGATGAATGTTGACATGGCCACAGCTCGCATGTTTTTATTTTTTAACTATGTCATAGTTTTAGTTTATTTTAGTATTTTAGTTTTATTTTAAATAGGGAATTAGAGAAACATATGTTTGGGATAGTTAGGCAGCTTATTTGGAAAAGTTGGTTATGCTTGTCAGTGGATCTAGCATATTATTTCTGACAACGTATACCCTGAAAAACTGTTAGCATCAAATTCTCTGTGGTCAAATCCCAGTGATTCTCTGAGGTGGCTCATTGGCTGGCAGCGTCAGAATCTTCTGAAACACTTGTTTGAGGACTCATTCTTACTAAATCAGAATCTTCAGGGTGGTAAGGTCCAGAAATTTATGATTTCTAACAGCCTTTTGAGATAATTTTGATGTTTCATTAGGTCTGAGATGTCACAATTCACATTTACAAATTTAGGGCCCTGAAAAGCCTTCCTTGGTTTATTTTTGTTCACTAATATCTGTTAAGTTCCTATTTAACTGATGTTTATTGAGGTACACCTTGGGATTTGCTATTCTATCATGTGCACAACATTTTGAGTTACAGTAGATTTTGCAGTAGATTAGTTTCAGAGATACAAAAATATTTCTTCCTAGATCCTCAAATTTGTATTTCCTTTTTTTTCCTGTACACACTCTGTTCAGAATCTCCTTTATAAGTTTTGTATGAGCCATACCGTATATATTGACAGATTCTGATGTGATTCAGGATGACTCCTGTTTATATTCTGAAGCAGTCAGTGCATAAGACTTACTTATTCAGTGAAAGAAATGGTCCACGCAGTAGCCTCAGATTATTATCCTGTCAATTCATTCTGAAATTTGAGTCCAGAGTTCTCAAGGAAGGGTGACTAAGGAGCTGCAAGAATTTAAAACTAATTTAAAACATAAAACTTAGGAGTTTGACTTGAACATAAGCTTAATATAAATAGAGTATATGCTATTCCAAATGTCAGTCCAGCAGTTGGCATCATTGAGAGAATGGGGGATCTAGAATGAGGCTGCTGAGCTCTTCCATTCCTGAAACTGGTCATACCCAACTTAACCCAACACACTTTAAGAGAAACACGGACAACTGGATATCATTCAGAATAGAATAACCAGACTGGTGTGGGAACTAGAAATCATGTTATGTGAGGAGACGACGGAAGTTTTGGTAAAGTTTAGTTTGGAAAACATGATTTGAAAGGGATGTTAATGTCTTTTTTCTATATTTAAAGACATCATGTGAAAAAGGGATTAGATACATCCTATGCAGCTTCAGAGTGCGAAGGAGAGAAAGAGATAAAAAAAAATATCATCTTCATTCAAGAAAACTAAATAGAGCTGTTCACATTCAGAGTATGTTCAAAGCATTTGTCTCTAAAGGGAAGTATAGGTATCTTGGTAGGGATGCATTCAAGAAAATCAGACCTTCAAGTATGGTTGTACTAGGTAATTTTGAAATTGTTGTAGAAAGAATTTATCACTTGATTCTAATACCTGTAGTTATAACATGGGAAGAGCTGTGTATATTCCTCTAAATGAAATATTGGAATTGTGGGCAGGAAGGGGTTAGAAAGTGGTAGTAACAAGAAGAGCCTTCTCTGAGCTCTCTTAGTTTTCAGGGGACTCTTGAGCCAAGCCATAGACCCTTGCTGCAATATTCAGCAATTGCACATTCAGCAATCTCAGTGGTCCGCAAGCATAGGATGGTTTCCATATTTTCCTTCATAAGGATCAAAGTGGAATCTGGTCATGAGGACAGGGACCAATTCTTTCTTCCCACCCTCCTCCCCTTCCTTTACTTGCAAATATCTGATAAAAACCTGTGTCATCAACAAGGTAGGCATGGGAACAGTAGAACTTGGAAGATAAGGTAGAGGTCAGTTCTGAATACCATGATGGGGCTCAAAAACTGCTTGTGAGTTGCCTGAACCAAATGCTCTGCTTCCCTCCCTGTGTCTCCAGTGATGTTTCATAGGAGAGTGGGCGAAGGACCCCTTGGTGTAGAGAGTTCAGGGAGTAGGATGAAGATAGACTCCTTAATTTCTGCTTCATCCATTCTGGGGACTACAATATGTGTTTCTGCTATATATATCTTATTAGCCATGTATTCTCTAAGGAGTATATAAAAAGTTTGGCTTATCCTTTAAAATTTGACTTCTTTTCGGCTAAGATGGGGAACATTTAACTTAATGGTGATTCTATCAATATAAATTCAACTATTTCAAAATAATTTTCCAATTTAATGGTCTAATACTGTGTCTATAGGCAAGGTCATTGGCTGGGCTGTGCCCTGTGCAGCTCTGGGGCTACCAGTCAGTCACATCATTCCCATGGAAGCTCCTGTAATGACCTTGATGAGTACTGTAGTCCCAGTGAACTTGTAGCTGTTTCAGGCATGAATTTCAAGCCAGAGGTATCTTCTGCAGGAGAGTTGAGGGTTCAAGTGATACCAGCCTTTCAACTGCTGGTGAGGTACATGCATTGAGATTGAGTCACGGCATTTCAGTTCACTTTATTATTCTTCGACTTCTATTAATCAGATGAGGAGCAGATGGGCAAGGGGTCAAGATTAAAAATTGTGCTTTTTGTAACAAGCCAAGAAAAAAATCCAGGAACTTCAGGTCATTGTGTGGGGTCTTTCCTGAATGTAGAATATATGACTAACCGTTAATTTGGCTCCTGCTTTGAAAGCTCTCTTAGGGCATTGTTCCCATGTCATGATGTCCTTAATACCAAAAAATACGAGTGATAGTTACTTTTACTCTCCCAACTTAGAGACCAGATCAAATATTCATATTTTGCTTATCAAAGTTAATGAAACACAAAATAGAAACAAATATCATCTTCGTAACTCATAAAATTAACTAGTAGAATGACTTTCCCTTAGGTGCAGATTTATGAATGGAGTGCTTTAATTATTTGCATGCCCTTAGCAGAAGGTTTTAGGTTTTTTCTTCTTTCTGTAAATAATGCTTACATAATTGTTACATAAAATTGCAGTATTGTTTTTGCATACTCCCTAGCAATGCTGCTTTACTCACCTCACAGGTGTTAAAACAAAATGATAAAATCAGACCTGGTATATGGAAGATTTTTAAGGTTTATGTTTGTAATCATTGTCAGAGAATTATGGTGAACTCCCAATATGGATATGTTATATTACTGGCATTGTGTAATACATATCAGTACTCAAAACTCTTACATGCTTATAAAGTGATTGAAGGATGGTCTTTATCCATAAATGTTGATATTAAAATAAATGACATTTTATGATCTAGATGAATATAATCATAATAAGCACCCACATGTTTTATTGTGTAAGTTGTCTGGGGAGAATAAAAAGAATATTTGTTAAGAAATACCCAAAAGGGAGATAATGACAGAAACATGGTATCCACATGTCATTTTGTACTTGGCTGAATTGCATGAACCTTCCTCTGTGTCATTGTCCTTGGATTATTTCTGGGCATTAAGAAATTTTGCATTGCTCTTAAAACATTTAAACCTCAAACTGCAGAAGAATCCGGTGGGCAGACCCTTTGAGGGTGAGCAAAGGAGAACCATCAAAAACATTGTAGGATTATAATACTTGAGTTTGGTTGACTTGGAGTTGATCAGAAAAGGCTGGGCACAATGGTTCTGTGACTGCCTATCTTCCCCCAGCAACACTAGGGAGATGTTTTTGCCAAGGCTCATCTATTGGTAGAACAACCATCTTGGAAAAGACATAGATAGGACCATTACCTTATATCAGTTTAATTATTAAGTATGTATCTACCTAAAATGGTGGGGAAGAAGGGAACTCAGATGTAGCTATTTTCCTGTTTGATAGGCAAGGCAGTCAGATTTGTTTAGGTACTGGGATCCCTGGGTGGCTCAGCGGTTTAGCACCTGCCTTCCGCCCAGGGTGTGATCCTGGAGTCCTAGGATCGAGTCCTACGTCAGGCTCCCTGCATGGGGCCTGCTTCTCCTTCTGCCTGTGTCTCTGCCTCTCTCTGTGTGTCTCTCATGAATAAATAAATAAAATCTTAAAAAAAAAATTGTGTGGGTGAGGTGGATGACACCATTTCTCAATGAAATGTCAGATTTTCATCCTGAGGCTTTTCTTTCCTTCAACACTTCAACCATAGAATACAGAGTAAAGTCCTATCTCAAGTAAAAGAAGGACCTACATTTTAAAGAAAGCTGTTTGGGATCAGATTTGGAAAAAAATCATGGACATCTGGGTGGCTCAGCAGTTGAATGCCTGCCTTTGGCTCTGGGTGTGATCCTGGAGTCCTGGGATCGAGTCCCACATTGGGCTCCCTGCATGGAGCCTGTTTCTCCCTCTGCCTGTGTCTCTGCCTCTCTCTCTCTCTCTCTCTCTCTCTCTCTGTGTGTGTGTGTGTGTGTGTGTGTGTCTCTCTCTGTCTCTGTCTCTCATGAATAAGTAAATAAAATCTTAAGAAAAAATCAGAAGATTTACTGTGCAAATTCTGTTTCCATTATTAACCACATTTTGCAGATTGGTTAGAGATATGTCCTGGAACCCTGACTAGTTTGTTTGCATAGTATTTTGGTCCTGTAGAATTATTGTTAGAGAAAGACGTATGAGTTCCCTACCAGAAATATTTAAAACTTGTAGTTGATGTAATAAGAAAAACAAATACTATCTTGTGACATTTTATATTTATTTTTCAGTATTTCTAGTCATAGTCCTGCTCCAGTGTCTGAGACCCATTCAATCGTAGAAGACTAAGAAAAAGATTCTTTAGAGGAAGTAGATGAGCTTTATAGACAGAGGAAGCTACTTAGAACCATGTTGAGGTTAGAGATAATGCCAAGTATATTGATTGTTATCAGCATCTCCTTGAATCGGCAAGAGAAAAATGAAAGATTGATGAGTACAATTCAAACATCTGGACAAAGCAAAGTGAATAATACCTGAAACAGCTCCAAAGCCGACTAGCATGAGATCCAAATTATTTTATTTAAAGTGCTGCCTAGCCAAGACAACATCCATTTTATATCTGATGGCAGTGTTTTTAAAAGACTTCTCTGAAAGAGAGTGGCGACATTCAAGTTTCTTGTCTATTTTATTGATGAATTGGAATTTCACCCTTATTTATTAGTTCATTGGAACTTATAAAAGAAATGAGTAGCTCTAGAAAGTTACATATTCGTACTCCTGGTGGCCCTTGCTGGCAAAGTGGCATCCTGCTGGATATCAGTGCTAAAATAAAATGTAGTAACTTCAAATAATAGAGGTATTCTTTAGCTGTGATAGAGGAAGGACAAAAAGGTGAGCGACCCTATAGTCTCCCTATGATCCAGAATGGTAAGAAAATGTAAAACTAAATATAGAAAAAGAGAAAGTTAGTGAATATATTTGCATATGCAAATTAGCTTAATTGATACTGCTTGCCTCTACAGGGATTTTTCATTACAAACTGGAGTGCTACATTGTTCAGCTCATATTGAGTAATTTAGTAACTAATGAGACCAGTTTGCACTAATTTGCATATGATAAATGAGCTTAATTGCAGTAAATAACTTGGAGGCATAATTACTTAATTTTCCTGTGTTGCACGGCTTTTAAGTTCACTTGTATGAACAACTCAAGATAATTTTGCATATTTAAATTAGTTGCTTTTAAATTTTCTTGAACAAAAAAAAAGGAACACACCTTATCAATTGAGCTGTAAAACAATTGGAAGTAAGGTTTACAGTGTTTTTATTTAAAAAGAAAAGAAAGAGAAGTAGAAATTTCTTCACTCTATTGTTCACCTGTCTCACTTCCTTACCTCAAAAAGTATATCAGCATTGATAGAAAAATGTTTTTAATGTTGGAAGTTAATTCACAACTTCTATTAGAAACTGACCTGAGTTTAAATGGAAATACATCTATGAATGGAATCATAACTTTTGAAAAAGGGTTTATAAAAGAGATGTGTCTGTCCTTTATCTTATTTGGCAACTGTGTATTAGAAGAGTCCGCTGCGTCTCCTACCTGCAATGTGTGTGTCATCAAAGTTGCTGGGCTGTGATGAAGCAGCCATCGCTCTGACCCTTGCCTGTATTTTCTATCTAGATTAATGTTTTATCCTTAGGAAATCGGTTTCATTGGAGAATTTCAGTGTGGTTTGCCAAGGATTAGCTCACTGGTCTTCACATTAACCAAAGAATGTGTGTTTTATCAATATCTCTATCCTCAAAATTGAAAAACTGAAGCACACAGAGGTTGATGGCCAAACTATTATTTCACAATACTGTATTGCCTTAGCATTGCATTTTACAGGAAAAGGTAATTTATTATTAAAAATGAACAAATCATAAAAAATCATATTTGTGACTGAGCATAAGAAAATATTTTATGGTTGTGAAAGTGTAAAACCTGTCCTTTAAAAAATCATTGCTCCTTTACTTCATCGTATATATATATATATGTATATAAATGTAGGAAACATTAGGGCTATTGATTTGCCACACTTTGGAAAAATAAGTCATACAACTTTTCTGTGAAAAGGTCAAATCCCACTAAACACAGTAGAAGCTTCCTGTATTTTTCAGAGGAGGGCCAGAAAAACTGCTTATACTAGAATATTCCAAGTCTAAAACTCCAGTCCTTCATATAATAGATGCTCAAGAAATACCTGGTGAATAAATGAATGAGCAAAAAGAAAAGGTTCTTAGCAAAATTACAGTTAACCCCAGAGCTAGGGCTTCCTTCACCTCACCTCTATGTTCCCAGGACAGTTTATATCTACATCCCCTAGATGCAGAGCAGAGTAGGACAGATTCTTCTATTGCAGATTCTTCTATTCTTCTATTTTGGCATCCAGCTAACTTGAGTTCACATCCTAATTTGCCAACTTAGTAACTGTGTAGACCTAGAATGGTCTCTTGCCTTCTCTAAGCTTCCATTTCCTCATCTTTAAAATAGAGAAAATAGTAGTAAAATTTTTCCTGACAGGCATGTTGTGAGGATTGAATGAGATAGTATAGTTTAAAGTGCTTAGTCCCAAAACTGATACATAGAATGTATTTAAGTGTCTGCTAGTATTTATTTATCTATATGTTGGGTAGTCCAGAATAATGCCCCAGGTTCTGAGGAAAAATGTTGATGCTTATTGGTATCATTACCAGAATCAGAATACAGGAGCTAAACAGGCTAAAAGCAAGATAAATATTTTCATTGGACACAGCATCAATTATCTGTTTATATAAATGATATCTATATTTGGTAGTATATACTAACTGGTTCAAAATAAAAAGTTTAAATTTGGCGTTAAGAATATATTTTCACCTTGAGAGTGAAAAAATTGTTCTCAGAGCAACCAAAGGAGTTACCAGAACAATCTGTTTAGCAACCCCAAGCATCTAGAAAAAGTAGAGTTTATAAAACAACTCCAGAATCAGCATTTCCTTTGGACCAAAATGGGATATGCCATTATTCTTCTCATCATACTGTACAGTCTCCTTGTTTAGAAAAATGGGAATAAACAGCCAGTCAGAAGTCCAGAAGAACTAGAAGGTAAAGGCAGTCATCATCCATTGCTACAAATTATGTCAAGGAGACATTGAAGGGCACATAGGGTTCTTTTCACGCATGTTGCCCAAAATCTGTCCTCTGTAATGCCAGAGAGGACACCTTTCCACATCTAGAGCAGGAGAGAGAACTTCCTGAAAGGATTTTCATGATGGTATGTGTATCTGAGTGGCAGGTACATACATATCCCTTTGGATTTTCACATCCGTTAGTAACTTTGATTTGCAGAATATGACATCGTTCCCAGACAAGTAGTATGAGAGGAGTGCAAGAGGGAAGGGGAAGGGTTTGAGGTAACCATTATTGTGGAGGAAAGCTGGAGGTTTTGGCCATGTGGCTAGAACTAGTGCTAATAGTGAGGGCTTTCTAGCCCCCAGATTATCTGAGATAGCCAGGATCCAGGAGAATGAGACACTAAATCTAAAAATACTAGGCTTCAATTCAGCAAATATTTACTGAGTTGCCTTATTTGCATCAGAGAGTGGAGAAAATAATGACGTACAAAGATGGGCCACGGTTTTGTCTCTCAGCATTGCCAGTAAGAGTTGGGAAGACTGAGAACAGAACAGACTAACACAGTTCAGTGCAGCTCAGATTAGAGGCTTTGGAATCAGTTATACCTGGTTTTGAATCCCTGATCTTTATTATGTAGATATGGACAATTTTTTATACTCCCGAAGCCTCAGTTTTCTCAACACCAAATCGATATAGTAGTGATTCTTTACCTCCTACACTGCTGTAAGAATGAGATGAGATACTACACGCAGTGTCTGGTGCATTAGTGAGTGTTCAACAAAAGTTGGCCCCATGGGATAGAGCTGCACCCTGGAGCAATAGGTGGGAATCTCATTCCCTAGCTTGGGGCTGGTCAATGAGCACTTCTGGGACTACAGAAGTATAGTAAAACATATTTTACTATAGTAAAACATTTCGCCCCCTTCACCCAACTACCCATACCCTTTTCTTAAGTCTGGTGTTCATGTCTGTGGGAGGTTTTTTTTTTTTTTTTTTAAGATTTTATTTATTCATGAGAGACACCGAGAGAAAGAGAGGCAGAGACACAGGCAGAGGGAGAAACAGGCTCCATGCAGGGAGCCCGATGTGGGACTTGATCCCAAGTCTCCAGGACCACGCCCTGGGCTGAAGCCACCCAGGCTGCCCTTTTTTTTTTTTGAGGGTTTTTTTTTGAGGGTCTTGGCCTCACTAAGACATAGATGTTCTCTCACGTGGTCCCATATCGTAAAGGTCTGGGAGGAAGGAGAAGAGCAATATTGTGGTTGGGCAGTCTTTGTGTAGAGCCTGCTGATAGAAAGATTGCTTCCAAGGTATGGAGGCATATCTTCCATTCTTTCCAAGGCGCTACGGGTTGCCGTGTTATTTGGAGATTACACTGGAACAGAAGGATAATTATACTTTCAATTTTCAAAGTGGACAGAGGTCTAAGCAAATCTTAGGGTTATGTGTCAAATATGAATATGAATAATTTCCTGATGCATGTAGATATCTGCAAATCAGGGCCATATTACAGTGTTCTTTCAGGCTTTAGAATAGTCCCTGGCGGTAGTAAACATTATATTCTTGCTACCAGCATCAGCTATGAATAACAGAATAGAGAGACACCAGCTGATTATCATTTCCCATGGAACCAAAACACAGTCAATATGGCCAAGGTTGCTTTCTCATCTGAATATCCAGAATCTCACAAGCCTTTTGGATTCTGTGAGCTTTTGGGTTTGAGGAAAGATTTACGGGGGTGAGATGGGAGTGGTGGGGGTGATGTGCTTCATTTCCTAAACTAAGCTGATTTGCAGACACTTGTGAGCATCTTGGAACACTGGGATTCTGCAAAAACACTTGGGGAAAGTCTGGCTCAGAAGAATTGAATCAAAATTAGTTTAAGATATTAAAAAAAATCTCTAAATACAATAAGAGCTAAATTGAACACATAATTGAACATTATTATACAATAATGTCACATCTGTAGTCTACTTCAGTAGCTTTTTGAAGACCGAAAGACTATTACAGAAGAATCTTCCATAAGTAGTTGTCCCTCTTTGTGTGTGCACGTGTATGTGGTCAAATACCTCCTGTTAATTGCAGAGTAAAAAAAAAAACAAAAACAAAAAACAAAGGAAGAAATGTTGAAAAGTCAAAAAATACAGCCTCAAAAAATGAAGTAAATAAAAACCAAATAATTCCCACTATCAGATGTTCTGTTTCCCTTTGTACATTCGATTATCTGTAAATCAGCCGAGATGAAATTGTGATCCTCATCCTTTGAAAACAGTTGTAGAAGGAACAGCTGATTTCAAGAGGGAAATTACACAGCACATTGTGGCTGATACACGTTGGCAAGTGGTTTTCTTTTTCTGAGCCAGTCTCGAGTAATACTGTATCTATTAAAAGACTGCAGTAAGCAAAATCTATAGGTACCAGGAATAGGAAGATACCATAGGGGTCCTGCTAGAGAATGCAGGGATTACTGCTGGGCTCTGTTCTCTCTCTCCTGCAGGCAGGCGCACACCTGCGGGCCGGCCCAGGAGCTGGGTCAGATGCTCCAGGTCACCAAGACTCCTGCTGTTTTTATTAGGTCTGCTAGTGTCTTGTGAATGTTAATTCCCAGACACTTGCCAATTCAGAATCTGATGATTGAGGATTATAAGGTAAGGAATCCATGAGACTGTGTGATTTTGTGACATCAGAATAGAACCCTGCCTAAGAGGAAAAAGCCATACGGCGTTCTTTTGCCTCTGTCGGGGAAGGATGGGGGAAGCATTTGGGTGAATTAGTGAAATTATTATAAATATTTATTATCCCTGGATGAATAAAATGTGTATGGTTGGATTACCCACACAGAAGAGCCTAGTCAAATTCCCATGAGGCCAGATAACTGCTACAGGAATTGTCAGGTCAGAGCAGCTGTTTCCCTTATTTCTAAAGATATAAAAAATGCAGGTGACCCTTTAGGCCACCAGAAAAATGCCCTCTGCAATAATCCACTCTCCTACTTCATTTTAGGGTGATACAGTGTTTTAGTAAATTTAGTCTGGTGTGGAGATTAGACCAGGGTAGAATTGACCTAAAGAAACAGAAATTTCTTTTTTTCTAAGTGGGAAGTCTATGAGTTCTACATAAATACAAAGGCAAATGATAATATCAATGACTATTTTAATTGCATCTTTAATCCATAAGGATAGTTCAATGACATTTTAAATTATGCTTTTAGAATTGTAGTCACATAGGAGATAAAACTCAGTAACTATTTAATAATGCATAGTAAGATCAACTGTATCCTCTCTTGAGATCACATTTAGGTGGACTGAATGTAAAAGCCCAATCCAGAATTTAGACAGCATTTAATCTTCTGGAAGACATTGTTGGGTCTTTCTAAATATAAAGTACCCAGGCCTGCCCCTTTGAGTTGGGACTAGTTATCTTGGCTGCATGATGAGTTTCAGTGGATTCATGGCTAAGCTGTATTATTACTAATTTTTTAGAAGGAATT